>NC_084634.1:12557908-12672908 GCF_033978795.1 Nerophis ophidion | reverse complement strand
CTGAAATGCGAACAGTTAGCACTCTAGACCAAAAAGCGACAAGAAATATGAGCAAAATGATCTTAAAAAAATGCTATTTGGCTATTAGTATTCTACTAACATGCTAACAATAGCATGATGAAGGTTATCATTTGTGAAATACCAAACTATATGACACGCAAGTGTACAGCATACCTGCTAAATTAGCTTAAAAATATCCCAGCATGCTAATGTCAGCATGCTAAAATGCTAACTGTAACATGTGTCAAATACAAAAATATATTGACTCTGAGGTGTGTAACTGAAAAATGTGTGGAAAATGCTAGTTTGCTAACATTAGCATGTATCAAGTACCAAAATATGACTAAGGTGTATACTTGCAAATGTAGCTTAAATGTACAATAGCAAGTACAACACACATATTTAAAAAAATAAAATAAAAGAAGAAATACAATGTTGTTAGAATTTTCGTGTGAATGCTAAATGCCAAAGTTGAACTGAAATGCTAACAGTTAGCATGCTAGCTTGATAGCATCAAGTAACAAGAAATATGAGCAAAATTAGTTAAAAATCACTACTCGGCAATCAGTACTCTATTAAAATGCTAACAATAGCATGCTTAAAGTTAGCATTTGTGAAATACCAAACTATATGACACTCAAGTGTACAGCATACCTGCTAAATTAGCTTAAAAAAAGTCTAGCATGCTAATGTCAACATGCCAAAATGCTAACTGTAACATGCGTCAAATACAAAAATATATTGACTGTGAGGTCTATAACTGAAAAATGTGTGGAAAATGCTAGTTTGCTAACATTAGCATGTATCAAGTACCAACATATGACTAAGGTGTATACCTGCAAATGTAGATTGAATGTAAAATACACATATTAAAATAAATAAAAATTAATAAAATGTCATTAGAATTTTCGTGTGAATGCTGAAGGGCCAAAGGTGAACTGAAATGCTAACAGTTAGCATGCTGGCCAGATAGCATCAAGTAACAAGAAATATCAGCAACATATGCTAAAAAAACGCTACTCGGCTAACAGTACTCCACTAACATGCAAAAAATAGCATGATAAAAGTTACTAACATGCTAAAAATAGCACGCTAAAAGTTAGCATTTATCAAATACCAAACTATATGACACTCAAGTGTACATCATACCTGCTAAATTATCTGAAAAAAAATGCTAACTAACATGCCTCAAGTACTAAAATATATTACTCTGAGGTGTGTAACTGAAAAATGTGTGTAAAATGCTAGTTTGCTAACATTAGCATGTTTCAAGTACCAAAATATGACTAAGGTGTATACCTACAAATGTAGCTTAAATGTAAAATACACATATATATAAAAAAAATAAATAAATATAATGTCATTCGAATTTTCTTATGCTGAAGTGCCAAAGGTGAACAGAAATGCTAACAGTTAGCACGCTGGCCAGATAGCATCAAGTAACAAGAAATATGATCAAAATGAGCTAAAAAAACACTGCCAGGTTAACAGTACTCTACTAACATGCTAAAAATAGCATGATAAAAGTTACTAATATGCTAACAATAGCATGCTAAAAGTTATCATTTGTGAAATACCAAACTATATGACACTCGAGTGTACATCATACCTGGTAAATTAACTGAAAAAAAAAATGCTAACTAACATGCCTCAAGTACTAAAATATATTACTCTGAGGTGTGTACCTGAAAAATGTGTGTAAAATGCTATCTGGCAAATGTTAGCATCCTGAATCGATTCATTACCACCAGTGCTTAAAGTAAAATAACAAAAACATATATTACTTTTTTGGGGGACTTTTCCGAGTGGGGTCCTTCTGGATCCTTAAAAATTTGAGTGGGATTTTTTTAGTTTTTAAACCGTGATTGTTGAAAAACTAATAATGAATCAAAATCAATGTTGTTATGAAATCTTCACCTAATTAAGGCTGCAATTACTTAATTTTACGTACTCCACTTTTGACAGTTTTGTAGATGTGTATCAGATGGGAAAGAGAAACCTGTGGTGTGGCACATTTGAGGATGCCTGTACAAAAAACATGAACTGTCCATCCATCCATTATCTACCGCTTATTCCTTAGTATTTAGGTCCCTCGGTGCCATTTTTATTCCACTTTTCTCAACTGTCACGCCCTTAAAGATGGTCGCCAGCTATTTTCTACCGCGCCCCTGCTGCCATTCTTTGAAAAATGACAAAAAAATATATATATATTCTCCAATGTCGTTTTCAAAGGCGCTGACACCGAGTGGTGCGGAGAACAAAGGCGAGCCGGGGGACCGTCAGTCAAAAAGTAAAGTCCTAGGGTTCTCTGGAATAATCGGCGCTTCAAGGTTAGTCGTCTCCTCGGCGACACGCGAGGACGTGTCTCGCCACGCGCCGCCAGCACTAGGTTATGATGTCCTGCGTCACTTTTTAGTGTCAGGCTTCCTAAACAAAACAGTTTGCGCTGAGGAACTGAGTTTTCCAAAACTGTACTCAGATAACAATAGTGCAACTTCATGGCAGTACTACTCAACTGGCGGCCCACATCCAGCCCACCAAATAGGCTTGATGCAACTATTCAAACAAGTAGTAGTTGCAGTACTCGCGGGGTTTGAACTCACAACCTACCGATATCAATTTTTATATTTTCGGTCTTACAAACCTAAATGTAGAGAAATAAAACTGAGGAAGGATAACAATCCAAAAAAAGGAACCAGATCCTCAACAAAACTTCTGGACCTTCTGTTTCTTCGTGCTGTTAACTATCTGCCTCATCGCACACGCCGGAAACGAGCAACGAGGGCAGAATATAGAATTTATTGACAGTGCCGTGTGAAAGCCGATGTGTTTACTTTGTAAATTTAGTAAACACACTCCCAAAGAAATGTATGTCATGAAACATCCACATTTTGATCCCTTGGGCTCTTGAAACTGTGGCCCTCTTCACGATGCAGCTTGAAGAAGATAAAGAAAGTGAACACACTTAGTGTTTTTTTTTTGTTTTTTTAATCTGCGTTCTCTCAAACATCATTTTTGGTGATTTAACCCCCAATTCCAACATTTGATGCTGAGTTTCCAACCAAGGAGATAATGGGTCCCGTATTTATAGTCTTTGGTATGACTCGGCCGGGGTTTGAACTCACAACCTACCAATCTTAGTGTATTTTTTCAGTCTTACACACCTAAGTGTAGAGAAATAAAAATGAGGAAGGAAAACAATCCAAAAGAAGGAACATGGATCCTGAACAAAACTTCTGGAGCTTCTGTTTCTTCGTGCTGTTAACTATCTGCCTCATCGCACACGCCGGAAACGAGCAACGAGGGCAGAATATTGAATTTATTGAAAGTGCTGTGTGAAAGCCGATGTGTTTACTTTGTAAATTTAGTAAACACACTCCCAAAGAAATGTATGTCATGAAACATCCACATTTTGATCCTTTGGGCTCTTGAAACTGTGGCCCTCTTCACAATGCAGCTTGAAGAAGATAAAGAAAGTGAACACACTTAGTGTTTTTTTTTTTTTTTAATCTGCGTTCTCTCAAAACATCATTTTTGGTGATTCAACCCCCAATTCCAACATTTGATGCTGAGTTTCCAACCAAGGAGATAACGGGTCCTGTATTTATAGTCTTTGGTTTGAACTCACAACCTACCAATCTCAGTGTATATCTTTTCAGTCTTACACAGCTAAGTGTAGAGAAATAAAACTGAGGAAGGAAAATAATCCAAAAGAAGGAACATGGATCCTCAACAAATCTTCTGGAGCTTCTGTTTCTTCGTGCTGTTAACTATCTGCCTCATCGCACACGCCGGAAACGAGCAACGAGGGCAGAATATTGAATTTATTGACAGTGCCGTGTGAAAGCCGATGTGTTTACTTTGTAAATTTAGTAAACACAGTCCCAAAGAAATGTATGTGACAAAACATCCACATTTTGATCCCTTGGGCTCTTGAAACTGTGGCCCTCTTCACGATGCAGCTTGAAGAAGATAAAATAGTGAACACACTTAGTGGTTTTTTTATTTTTTTAATCTGCGTTCTCTCAAACATCATTTTTGGTGATTTAACCCCCAATTCCAACATTTGATGCTGAGTTTCCAACCAAGGAGATAATGGGTCCCGTATTTATAGTCTTTGGTATGACTCGGCCGGGGTTAGAACTCACAACCTACCAATCTCAATGTATATATTTTCAGTCTTACACACATAAGTGTAGAGAAATAAAACTGAGGAAGGAAAATAATCCGAAAGAAGGAACATGGATCCTCGACAAAACTTCTGGAGCTTCTGTTTCTTCATGCTGTTAACTATCTGCCTCATCGCACACGCCGGAAACGAGCAACGAGGTCAGAATATTTAATTTATTGACAGTGCCGTGTGAAAGCCGATGTGTTTACTTTGTAAATTTAGTAAACACACTCCCAAAGAAATGTTTGTCATGAAAGATCCACATTTTGATGCCTTGGGCTCTTGAAACTGTGGCCCTCTTCACGATGCAGCTTGAAGAAGATAAAGAAAGTGGACACACATAGTGTTTTTTTTTGTTTTTGTTTTAATCTGCGTTCTCTCAAACATAATTTTTGGTGATTTAACCCCCATTTCCAACATTTGATGCTGAGTTTCCAACCAAGGAGATAATGGGTGCCGTATTTATGGTCTTTGGTATGACTCTTAGTGTATTTTTTTCAGTCTTACACACCTAAGTGTAGAGAAATAAAAATGAGGAAGGAAAACAATCCAGAAGAAGGAACATGGATCCTCAACAAAACTTCTTGAGCTTCTGTTTCTTCATGTTGTTAACTATCTGTCTCGCTGCACACGCCGGAAACGAGCAACAAGGGCAGAATGTTTATTTTATTGACAGTGCTGTGTGAAAGCCGATGTGTTTACTATGTAAATTAAGTAAACGCATTCCCAAAGAAATGTATGTCATGAAACATCCACATTTTGATCCTTTGAGCTCTTGAAACGGTGGCCCTCTTCACGATGCAGCTTGAAGAAGATAAAAAAAGTGAACACACTTTGTGTTTTTGTTTTTGTTTTAATCTGCGTTCTCTCATACATAATTTTGGGTAATTTAACCCCCAATTCCTAATCTTAATGCTGAGTGCCAACTAGGGATGTAATGGTCCATTTTTATAGTCTTTGGTATGGCTCGGCCGGGGTTTGAACTCACAACCTACCGTCTCAGTGTATATATTTTCAGTCTTACACACCTAAGTGTAGAGAAATAAAACTGAGGAAGGAAAATGATCCGAAAGAAGGAACATGGATCCTCGACAAAACTTCTGGAGCTTCTGTTTCTTCATGCTGTTAACTATCTGTCTCGCTGCACACGCCGGAAACGAGCAACGAGTGCAGAATATTGAATTTATTGACAGTGCTGTGTGAAAGCCGATGTGTTTACTTTTTAAATTAAGTAAATGCAGTCCCAAAGAAATGTATGTCATAAAACATCCACATTTTTATCCTTTGGGCTCTTGAAACCGTGGCCCTCTTCACGATGCAGCTTGAAGAAGATAAAAAAAGTGAACACACTTTGTGTTTTGGTTTTTGTTTTAATCTGCGTTCTCACACATCATTTTTGGTAATCTAACCCCCAATTCCAAACCTTAATGCTGAGTGCCAAGCAGGGAGGTAATGGGTCCCATTTTTATAGTCTTTGGTATGACTCAGCCGGGGTTTGAACTCACAACCTACCGATCTCAGTGTTCATATTTTCAGTCTTACAAACCTAACTGTAGAGAAATAAAACTGAGGAAGGAATATAATCCAAAATTAGGAACCAGATCCTCAACAAAACTTCTGGAGCTTCTGTTTCTTCATGCTGTTAACTATCTGTCTCGCTGCACACGCCGGAAACGAACAACAAGGGCAGAATATTTAATTTATTTTTTTGCGGCTCCAGACAGATTTTTTTTTTTTGTATTTTCGGTCCAATATGGCTGTTTCAATATTTTGGGTTGCCGACCCGTAGCGTAGGTGAAGAAGAAGAAGAAGAGTAAACTAGATGAGGCAATTCCTGTCCAGGACCACCAAGACCAGACAGGAGACATGTGTGTCCTCGTCGAACCGTTCAGCACTTCATCAACACGGAGTCGTCGCCTTCAATAATCGCTAAAAGACGGCAACCAGAAGTCTTGAAGCTGGCTTTGTACCAGTCCTGTGCCGCTCCTAAAACATTCATGAATGACTTCCATTACACAAACGCCGACAGCCGCCGTCTTGTACCCATCAGGTCGCAAATTGCCGCACTCTATCCTTCCAACTGTAACATCGGTGGGATGATGACAAATTAGCCTGTGCCAAGTCGTGGAGGGGTCTGGAGGTAATTAGCGTATGTTGCGACATTGTTTCCTCGTGTCTCTCGCAGGATTCTCACAGGCGTGCGACATTCATTTGGAGCGCATTAACATACCTGTCACCGCCGCGTTCAGGCATGTATTTTCGGGTGTGGTGTACATTTCTGTCGATATGTTTACTCGCAGAGTTGCCAACATTAGCTCAAATAACACATAATAGGACTATTTATTTGCCATTTTTGTAGTTTTTACCATCAAGACCAGTATAATATACAGAGGCAATATTAAAAGAGCTAAAAAGGCTAGCATGCTAACAGAATAGTGCTAACATTTTGACAGTCAGAACTAATACAATACCAAAGTATGCGCAACCACAGTGTACAGAGTAACTGAAAAATTAGCTAAAACAGCTAGCATGCTAATGTTACCATGCTAATATAGTAACTGTAGCATGAGTCAAGTGCCAAAATATATTTCTATGCAGGTGTATACCTGACAACTGTTAGCGTGCTAAGCTAACAATATTGTGCCATCATGCTGACAGTCCGCACGAGTGAAATACCGAAATATATGACACCGTAGACAGTACCTGCAAAATTAGCTAAAACAGCTAGCATGCTAATGTTACCATGCTAAAATAGTAACTGTAGCATGAGTCAAGTGCCAAAATATATTTCAATGCGGTGTATACCTGACAACTGTTAGCATGCTAAGCTAACAATATTGTGCTATCACACTGACAGTCACGCACTGGTGAAAAACCAAAACATTCAACACTGAGATGCATATATTTCCTGCAAAATTAACTAAAAAGCTAGCATTCTGATGTTAGCATGCTAAAACACTAGCTGTAGCGTGTGTCAAGTGCCAAATTGTACTATTCTGGGGTGCAACCATGAAAACGCTGTGATAAAATAGGTAGCATGCTAACATTATTTTGCTAATATGCTGACAGTGAAATATCAAAATGTATGACCCTGAGGTGAACATTTTACCTGCAAAATTAGCTAAAAAAAACTAGCTATGCTAATGCTAGCATGCTAAAATACAAACTGTAACGTGTGTCCAGTGCCAAAATGTATTACTCTGCGATGGATACCTGAAAACAGTGTTTAATAAAGCTAGTATGCTCATTTTAGCATACTAAAATTCAAACTGTAGCATGTAGCATGCACTAAGCAGCCTACTCAGTGGCCTAGTGGTTAACGTTTCCGCCCTGAGACCAGTAGGTCGTGAGTTGAAACCCCGGCCGAGTCAAACCAAAGACTTTAAAAATGGGATCCACTCAGCATCAAGGGTTGGAATTGGGGGTTGAATCACCAAAATTGATTCCGGGGCATGGCCACCGCTGCTGCTCACCCCTCCCCTCACTTCCCAGGGGGTGAACAAGAGTGATGGGTCAAATGCAGAGGACTATTTTCACCGCACCTAGTGTGTGTGCGACAATCATTGGTACTTTTTTTTTTTTTACTTTAACGTTTCAAAATTTACTACTCTGGGGTGCAACCATGAAAACTCTGCGTTAAAATAACTAGCATGCTAACATTATCATGCTAATATGCTGACAGTGAAATATCAAAATGTATGACCCTGAGGTGAACATTTTACCTGCAAAATTAGCTAAAAAAAACAACTAGCTATGCTAATGCTAGCATGCTAAAATATAAACTGTAGCATGTGTCCAGTGTCAAAATGTATTACTCTGCGATGGATACCTGAAAACAGTGTTTAATAAAGCTAGTATGGTCATTTTAGCATGCTAAAATTCTGACTGTAGCATGTAGCATGGACTAAACCACCTACTCAGTGGCTTAGTGGTTAATGTGTCCGCCCTGAGATCAGTAGGTTGTGAGGTCAAACCCAAAGACTTTAAAAATGGGATCCACTCAGCATCAAGGGTTGGAATTGGGGGTCGAATCACCAAAATTTATTCCGGGGCGTGGCCACCGCTGCTGCTCACTCCTCTCCTCACTTCCCAGGGGGTGAACAAGAGAGATGGGTCAAATGCAGAGGAAAATTTTCACCAACAGTCATTGGTACATTTTTTTTTTTACTTTAACGTGTCAAGTGCCAAATTTTACTACTCTGGGGTGCAACCACGAAAACTGGCATGCTAACAGTATTATGCTAACACGCTGACAGTCAGCATTAATGCCTGCAGAATTACATAAACAAGCAAGCATGCTAATGTTAAGACTGTAGCGTCGTAAATCGGTGTTTTAAAAAGGTGTTTTTAAAATTTGTCACGTTTCATGTGTCTGGTAGACTACGAAAAATGGGGCTATTTGAATTCCTTTCCCACTGCATTAGTAGCTTAGCTTGCTTAATTTTCCAAGTAGCGTGCTCAATGATTATATCTAATAGTTGAGTTAACAATTTGAGTTTCTCCAACATCACACAAACCTATCTTCTTGTCCGGTCCCCACATTGTTTGCACTTTTAAAAGGAGTGTAAGGCGAATTCAATGCAGACAGTAGAGGTGACACAGCTAGATAATGTCAGGCGTGGCACGGCAATGTGAATGACACCGCGAGTAAGAACGGTAGTCGCACAGAGGAGGCTTGTGGGGAAAAGGGTCTGCTTTGCATCTGTCGGGCAGGCGGCCACATAGTCGTCGGCGCCTCTGAGAATGATGTCATCAAACTCCCTCAGCATGGGCCTCGTCACCCATCTGGCGGTTTGCGGATGGACGACGCGTGCATGCAGAAGAGCGACGTCTCAACTGTGAAGTAAGTTAAAATCATTTTTGGCAAAGTGTCCGTTCATCAGAAACCCCAAACCGACGCAATTCGGGGTCAAATTGTCTCTGTTTTGTGCATAAGCAGGCTTTGTAGATGCAGAAACCAACAGAAAACAATACAAAATGACAAGTGAATGCTGAAAAACAACAGAAATGCTAACCGTTAGCATGCTAGCCTGATAGCATCAGGGAACAAAAATAAAAAAAGACTCTTAGGTGTTCTCCTGAAGATTGATGCCGTTAGCATCTGCCATGGTCCATGAAGGAAAATATGATACTTGGCAAATATGCATACAAAAAAAGCCAGCATGCTAACTTTAGCATGCTGACAGTTAGCATGTGTCAAGTACCAAAGTATATGACTTTCAGGTGGCCACGTTGAAAAATGGCTAAAAACAAAGATACCATGCTAATCTGATTTTAGAGTTAGCATACCAGCCAGATAGCGACAGGGAATAAAATATTCCATTCTTAGGTGTATACTTAGAGAATTATACTGTTAGCATCTGCCATGGTCACTGTAGCCAAATATTCACTCACAAAAGCTAGCATGCTAATATTAGCATTCTGACAGTTAGCATGTGTCAAGTACCAAAGTATATGACTTTCAGGTGGTCACCTTTAAAAATGGCTAAAAACACAGATACCATGCTCATCTGATCTTGTTAGCATGCCAGCAGTTGACTAACATATGTTAGTCGGGGACAGTGACAAGATGACTGTGAGAAACCTTGGAGAGGACCGCATATGTGGGCCATGCTAATGTTATCATGTTTGTATGCCAGCCATTGACTAACGTTAGCCAGGAAAACTTTGACTGAAATATGAAAATAGCAATTACGAAAAAGTTGGGAACCCAAAAAAATCTGGAATTTAATGGGCATAAAAAAGAGAAAGACATCCGAAAGTATGCTAAGAGTTAGCATACCAGCCAGATAGCGACAGGGAATAAAATATTCCATTCTTAGGTGTATACTTAGAGAATTATACTGTTAGCATCTGCCATGGTTACTGTAGCCAAATATTCACTCACAAAAGCTAGCATGCTAATATTAGCATTCTGACAATTAGCATGTGTCAAGTACCAAAGTATATGACTTTCAGGTGGTCACCTTTAAAAATGGCTAAAAACAAAGATACCATGCTAATCTGATCTTGTTAGCATGCCAGCAGTTGACTAACATATGTTAGTCGGTGACAGTGACAAGATGACTGTGAGAAACCTTGGAGAGGACCGCATATGTGGGCCATGCTAATGTTATCATGTTTGTATGCCAGCCATTGACTAACATTAGCCAGGAAAACTTTGACTGAAATATGAAAATAGCAATTACGAAAAAGTTGGGAACCCGAAAAAATCTGGAATTTAATTGGCATAAAAAAAGAGAAAGACATCCGAAAGTATGCTGAGAGTTAGCATACCAGCCAGATAGCGACAGGGAATAAAATATTCCATTCTTAGGTGTATACTTAGAGAATTATACTGTTAGCATCTGCCATGGTCACTGTAGCCAAATATTCACTCACAAAAGCTAGCATGCTAATATTAGCATTCTGACAGTTAGCATGTGTCAAGTACCAAAGTATATGACTTTCAGGTGGTCACCTTTGAAAATGGCTAAAAACAAAGATACCATGCTAATCTGATTTTATTAGCATGCCAGCAGTTGACTAACATATGTTAGTCGGTGACAGTGACAAGATGACTGTGAGAAACCTTGGAGAGGACCGCATATGTGGGCCATGCTAATGTTATCATGTTTGTATGCCAGCCATTGACTAACATTAGCCAGGAAAACTTTGACTGAAATATGAAAATAGCAATTACGAAAAAGTTGGGAACCCGAAAAAATCTGGAATTTAATGGGCATAAAAAAGAGAAAGACATCCGAAAGTATGCTAAGAGTTAGCATACCAGCCAGATAGCGACAGGGAATAAAATATTCCATTCTTAGGTGTATACTTAGAGAATTATACTGTTAGCATCTGCCATGGTCACTGTAGCCAAATATTCACTCACAAAAGCTAGCATGCTAATATTAGCATTCTGACAGTTAGCATGTGTCAAGTACCAAAATATATGACTTTGAGGTGGTCGCCTGTCAAAATGGCTAAAAAACAAAGTTAGCATGCTAATGTTATCATATTAGCACTCCACCAGTTGACTAACATTAGCCGGGAGAATTTTGACTGAAATATAACAATAGTGACACTTTTTAATAGAGAATTACGGAAAAGTTGCAAATCCGGGAAAACATGTTTTGTGACTTGATGCAAGTTAATGTTAGCATGCTAGTGTGCTAACGTTAGCATGTGTCAAATACCAAAATATATGACTTTGAGGTGGTCACCTGTAAAAATGTCTAAAAACAAAGATAGCATGCTAATGTTATCATGTTAGCATGCCAGCAATTGACGAACATTAGCCAGGAGAATTTTGACTGAAATACAAAGATAGTAACACTTTTTAAAGGAGAATTACGGAAAAGTAAAAAATCCTGGAAAACATATTTTGTGACCTGATGCAAGTTAATGTTAGCATGCTAGTGTGCTAATGTTGGCATGTGCTAAGTAGATTAAAAAAAAATGGCATGCTAATGTTAGCATGTGGCAAGTTCCAACATATTTGACTTTGAGGTGGTCACCTGTAAAAATGGCTAAAAATAAATATAGCATGCTAATGTTATCATTTTAGCATACCAGCAGTTGACTAACATAAGCCAGGAGAATGTTGACTTAAATCTAAGAATAGCAACACTTTAATGGATGATTACGGAAAAGTTGTAAATCCAGGAAAACATAATTTTTTTACTTGATGTGAGTTATTTTTCGCATTCTAGTGTGCTAATGTCGGCATGTGTTAAGTAATTAACAAAAGTTAGCATGCTTTTTAGCATGTGTCAAGTACCAAAATGTATGACTTTGAGGTGGTCACCTGTAAAAATGGCCAAAAACAAAGATAGCATGCTAATGTTATCATTTTAGCATGCTAGCAGTTGACTAACATAAGCCAGGAGAATTTCGACTCAAATACAAAAAATAGTAATATTTTTTATTTGAGGATTACGGAAAAGTTAGAAATCCTGGAAAACATATTTTGTGACTTGATGCAAGTTGATTAAAATGCTAATGTTAGCATGCGTCAAGTACCAACATTTTTGAAATAGCATCTGCCATGGTCCATGTAGCAAAATATAACTTAAGTATATACTTGCCAAATATACACAAACAAAGCTAGCATGCTAATGTTAGCATGCTGACAGTTAGCAAGTGTCAAGCACCATATGTATGTCTTTGAGAACTTTACCTGTAAAAGTAGCTTAATAAAGAGAGCATGCTAATGTTATCACATTGGCATGGTAGCAGCTGACTAACATTAGCCAGGAGAATTTTGACTGGAAAATGGAAGAACTGTTCTTTTTTGAGAACTTCCAAAAAGTAGGAAACCCAGGAAAATCTGGACATAAAAAGAGCAAAATATCTGAAAGCCCTGAAAACTTTAGAATGTTGTGATGGTAGAGTGGTTAAAATCTGTTGTAAAATATTGCGGAAGTTGTTGGACAAAAAAAGTGGACATTTTGTGTAAAATGATAGTTTTTTTACACGATTGTGCTAACACAATAATTAGAAAATATTAAAAAATGCGTGTGAATGATGGAAAGTCAACGGCCATACTGAAATGCTAACATACACACATGTCAGAGCCACATATTTTTGTGACGTGATGCATGTTAATTTTAGCATACTAATATGCTAACGTTAGCATGAGTTAAGTTGAAAAAAAAAGTTATCATATTAGCATTTTTACGTTAACATCCCATGTGCTAACATTAGTATGTGTTAAGTAAAAAAAAATAAAAGTTATCATGTTAGCATTTTTACGTTAACATCCCATGTGCTAACATTAGTATGTGTTAAGTAAAAAAAAAAAGTTATCATTTTTACGTTAATAGTCCATGTGCTATTGTTACCATGTGGTAAGTAAAAAAATTAGCATGTTAGCATTTTTACGTTACCATTCCAGCAATACTTTATCTTTACGTCTATCTTTGGGAAATATGTGGAAACAATGGAAATGCGAATTAACTCTATTTATTTTTTTATCCGTCTTCTTCCCGGACTTTGTGTTTGGTTTGCACGGGCCGTCTGACTTTGACCAAGGCGGGAGAAAGTCGGCGTGTACTTTCTTGTAGATACGTGTACGTTTTGGAAAGGCCCCGAGGAATGCGAGAGTCCGTCTCTGGGAGCGGCCAGAATCAACGCACGAGGGGACAGGGAGAGGGGGGGGTGGGTGGGGGGGAAGCTGAGACAACAGAAAGATCTCCTCCTTTGTTTTGACCACATTTGCTTTTCCGTTCATTACCGCTGCTGCACCGCTGGGCATGGAAAAAGTCCCAGGACCGACTCTTCAGATGTGGCCTTAAGTCTTCATGCCAAGGGTTATATTATTTTATGTTTGGGTTCCGCCATGAAGCCGCTCTCCTCCTTCATCCGCCTCCCCGCGTACGGGAATGTGCGCCATAGAACTTTTAGTCGGATATAATTTGGACACGTCCGGGGTGGGCGGACTCAACAGCAGAAGAAACAGGGAGGCACGAAAAATGTTGTTTTAATGTGCAACTGCTGAGGAATTTGACCCATCATGCACAGTCCTTGACGAGAACACCCACGGTGTTTCTCTTTTCAGTGCGTTCTAAATCGTGAAAAACTGCTAGCAAGAGGCGGCGAGCAGCTAAATATATCCGAAAACAGTAAAAAAATGCTCCTTTTTCATATCATGACCTGTGTATTAACCAAGATGTATTGTAGGGGCTAACACAGAGGAACTACTTTTCTGGTGTTGCAATTAAGGAAGAGTTACCAATCCGGTATTTTTTTTTTTTTTGCGCTGACCTGTAAAATCCAACAGTGCTTGATTACGTCACGCCCGATTAGCAACTCGGTCAATTTTTTATATTACTCCAGCAGCACTGAAAGTGGACTCAGTCACTGTCACTGTCAACAAAGAAATTTACTCAAAACACGAAGTAACACTCCGCTTTACCAACGATGAATTAAATTGATGTTATACCAGCTGTGTCCAAACTATGGCCCGTGAGATGTCATGAATTCACCAAAAAAAAAAAAAAAAATTGCACTAAGGAGTGCTTTCAAATTAAATACATTTTAAATACCAGACAGCGGCTGAATGCTGCATATTTGCTGCCATCTTGAGGACAATGTGAGTAAATCAGATCAATGACCCCCTCGAAAGTGTTTTGAAATACGAGCACGGCATTTTGTTATACCGTACATCCCAAACAACCTTCCCTAGTCATGGTGCAAAAAAAAAAAAAAAACAACACATGGTCACACATAACTCTGTGGATATTATGAAAAACGTCCAAACACCATAAAAAAACCCTCAAAACTACACTACTTTTATATCCATTACAGTGCATGATGGGAAAATGTGAAACACTCTCTCCGCACTATATAAAACCAATTATCCAAAATATAATATATATGATTGTAGCTGAGATAGGCGCCAGCGCCCCCCGTGACCCCAAAAGGGAATAAGCGGTAGAAATGGATGGATGGATAATATATATATATATATATATATATATATATATATATATATATGTATATATATATGTATATATATATATGTATATGTATATATATATATATGTATATATGTATATATATATATGTATATGTATATATATATATATGTATACATATATATATATATATATATATATATGTATATGTATATATATATATGTATATATATCCATCCATCCATTTTCTACCGCTTATTCCCTTTAGGGGTCGCGGGGGCCGCTGGCGCCTATCTCAGCTACAATCGGGCGGAAGGCGGGGTACACCCTGGACAAGTCGCCATCTCATCGCAGGGCCAACACAGATAGACAGACAACATTCACACTCACATTCTCACACTAGGGCCAATTTAATGTTGCCAATATATATATATATATATATATATATATATATATATAAAACATTTTTATCATGTTTTTGTTTAAAAAAACAAAACAAATATAAACAAAAAATATATATACATATATATTTTGTTTTTTGTTTCTGTTTTTCTTTTTTTTTCTTAGGTTTAAATTTTATTTTGAATGTTTTTTTGTTTTGTTTTTTTTAACTTAATTTTTTTATTTTTCTTTAAAAATCATGTTATGATTTTTAAAATGAATTAAGAACAGATAGGAATCTGTTTTTTTGGGACACTCCTAGCTTAAAGACGATGTTGAATGATTTACTTCAGAAGTTTCCTGTCTTTGTCCATTGGAGGATTCAGATGATCGCTACCAGGAGTCAGGTCCGAGGAATTGTACGTAGGTGATCCTGTACGTGTGTTTCCTTCGGTTTTTGCTAATCACTCGCACATTCTGGTGGCGGATAGCAGAGAGCGCTCCGCGGACAGGAGTCTGTTTCCTGGCTGCTTTGAGTCGCTGTTCCTGTTGTTCCCAGCTGCATGAGTCTCAGAACGGCTGACCATGGTCTTTCATTCAATCGGAGAATTTCTCAACTGATAAGGAAGACGCAACCTTCCTTTGTTTGTGGCGGGTCATTTTCAAGTGTCTGCAGGATGTCCAGATAGAGGCCGGTCCTTGTGCGGGCGCCACAGTTACACCACACCCGCCGAGTAAATCCCCCCCAAGGTCCTGTTTACATGATACAATTTGGCCCTTCTATAACCCTTCAAAGCCTGAACCACTAAATAATTGACATTTATATTATATATATATATATATATATATATATATATATATATATATATATATATATATATATATATATATATATATATATATATATATATATATATATATATATATATATATATATGTATGTATGTATGTATGTATGCATCCAAACGTTGTTCCACTGAGGGCTGCACACTGATAAATAAAAGCAAATATACATATACATATATACATATATTTTATTCAATGCTTAAATGTGTAGATTAATTTCAAATATATAAGTAAATATAAAGTAGTTTATTTTTCAATTTTTTTTGTTATGCCTAAATTAGTGAAACACTGTGTTGTCAATGGCAAAAAAACAAAATATTGTGGAGGTTAATTTGTGTCTTTACGACAAAAGCTTTTTTTTTGGCAATGCATTTGGCAATTCAGTGTAAAAAATCCTCATTGTAAAAACATTTAGTGTATAAAAATCAGTGTAAAAAAAATTCAGCCTTTAAAATACCAGGTTAAAAAAATGATTATGAAAAATCAGAAAAAAAAAACAAAACAGAGTATTAAAATTAAGTGTTAAATATTCAGTGTAAAAAAACGGTGTATAAAACTTCAGTGTAATAAAAATTCAGCCTTTAAAAATGCAGTGTAAAAAAAATCAGTGCATGTAAGTTCAGTGTAAAAAAAATATTCGATAAAAAATCAGTGTAAAAAAAAAATTCAGTGTATACAAATTCAGTGTAAAAAAAAAACTCATTTTAAAAACATTTATTGTATAAAAATCAGTGTAAAAAAATTCAGTGTGAAAAAAATGTGTATTAAAAATCCCTATTAAAAAATCAGCGTATAGGAACTCAGTGTAAAGAAAATTCAGTGTAAAAAAAAATTTGTGTAAAAAAAAATCAGCCTGTAAAAAAAACAGTGCATACAAGTTCAGTGTAAAATAAAAAAAAAGGGATAAAAAGTCAGTGTTAAAAAAAAGTATTTTCACATTGCATCAATGGATTTACTTTTCATAATGAAATGCAATTAAAAAATTACTAATTTAGAGTTAAATTACCTATTTACCTGCTGTTACAAATTTCAAAACAGTTTTACTATAAAATGTATTATAAATTATCAAGTATTTTCACATTGCATCAATAGATTAAATGTTCATAATGATGTGTAAGTAAAAAAACACATTTTGTCTTTTCTTATCCTTTTCAAATTTGGCAGTTTTTCTTCAGAAATCAGGTGTTTCTCGTTTCTTCTTTTTGGCCATTTTGCAGGATGACTGGACATCCCTCTAAATAGTCAGTTCCTGTCCTCATGTGGATTATACATTTAATGCATGCATCTGGTCTGATATGTCAGGCTTTTTAGGACAAAACACATTTTTTTACACTTGAGTTTTTACACACTATTTTTTTTTAACACTTACTTTTTATCCTTTTTTTTTTTACTGAACTTGCATGCACTGATATTTTTTTTACAGGCTGATTTTTTTTTTTACCCAATTTTGTTTTTTTCACACTGATCTTTTTTACACAAATTTTTTTTACACTGATTTTTTCATAGGGATTTTTAATATACATTTTTTTCTCACTGAGTTTTTTTTATAACAAATTTTTATAGGCTGAATTTTTTTACACTGATTTTTATACACTAAATGTTTTTACAATGAGGTTTTTTTTACACTGAATTTCTATACACTGATTATTTTTTTTACACTGATTTTTTATCCAATATTTTTTTTACACTGAACTTATTTGCACTGATTTTTTTACAATGAATTTTTATAGGCTGAATTTTTATTACACTGAAGTTTTATCCACTGTTTTTTACACTGAATATTTTACACTGAATTTTTATAGCCTGATTTTATTCCCCCCAATTTTTTTTTACATTACGCTTTTTACACTGAATTTTTATACACATATTTTTTTTTTACACTGATTTTTTATCCAATATCTTTTTTACACTGAACTTATATGCACTGATTTTTTTTACACTGAATTTTTATAGGCGGAATTTTTATTAAACTGAAGTTTTATACACTCTTTTTTTACACTGAATGAATTTTTATAGGATGATTTTATTCACACACTTTTTTTTTTTTACATTACGCTTTTTTACACTGAATCTTTATATCCTGATTTTTTTTTTTTCAGATTTTTCAGAAACATTTTTTCAACCCGGAATTTTATAGGCTGAATTTTTTACACTGATTTTTAATACACTAAATGTTTTTACAATGAGGATTTTTTACACTGAATTTTTCTGCACTCATTTTTTTTTACTTAGATTTTTTTTATTTTTAGGAAAAATGAAGTTCCCTAAATTCGAACGCAAAACATTCAGTTACATAAATTCATTGCCAAATCGTCGTAAAGACACAAATTAACCTCCCCAATATTTTGTGTTTTTGCCATAAAAAACAGTGTTTCACCAATTTAGGCATAACATAAAAAATTTAAAAATAAACTACTTTATATTTACTGATATATTTGAAATTGATCTACAGATCTAAGCATTGAATAAAATATATGTATATATAAAAATATGTATATTTGCTTTAATTTATCAGTGTGCGACCTTCATTGGAACAACGTTTGGGTGCACCTTTACCAAATAATATATTGTGAGAATCCTGTTGACTCAAGAATCGATTCGTTATTAAAGTGAATGGTGAGGTACAAAAACATTCCGACCTATTGAAGATAAAATAAAAATAAAAAATCATATCAAGGTGGACAATTGTGCAATTGTTCATAGCCAAGCACTGAGACCTTATTTATGCCTATGTAATATTGACGAACCGTTAAAAATGTCATACATTATGATGTCTGAATCTTTCCCAATGGAAATATTACAACAGTGAATATTTGCACTCATGCTTCGTTGCATGACAATCTCTTCTTCCAGCTTTTTACGAATAGCCTGGGAGTGCTGTAAAATGTTCTACCTGAACCAGCCCCTGATTTGAGGCCTGTCAGCCAGACTAATATTGTTATTTTGTTACTGTCAGCTGTGTTGTCCGTAAAGAAAGTACACCGGGTGTTGTGAGAAAACAGGCTCTTCAGGTCGCGGCTGTTTAACGTGGACTTCTTCCCTCCGTGCATTGATGGATTGCCAGCAGAACGCATTATAAATCACTCTTGTACTGACCTTTCTTCGGGAAACAGAACTCAAAAGAGCTGACGTGCACAGGAGGCGGGGAGGTATTATGGGATAGTTTTCTGCTCAGAAGACATAAAGAAAGTCGGGAAGTGTCTCTGTGCATGAATCGTATCTTGTCGTATCGAAAATTGGTGTCACCACCCCGGCAGACACAAGACGTTGATACAACTTTGATTATACGTATATGTCCTTTAAAACTTACTTTGAAGCAACGTTGCAAAATAGTTGTAACTGTCTATTGAAACAACGTCGATGTCTAACGTTGGATCCACGTTGGTGGTCAAATCAAAAAGCATGTTGTTTCAAAGGTTGAATTTGTGTTTTAGAATATTAGTTGGGAATTGACCAAATTTCAATGGTCAAATCAACGTCAGAACCCAACATTGATTAAACGTCATCAAAAAGTATGTTGTTTCAACGTTGTATTTGTGTTGGAGAACAAGGGTCCAGAACTGTTTTTCCACCAGGGACCGGGTTAAATGTATGCATTATTTTCACGGACCGGCGTGTTTCTTTGCGAAAAGATGGTCCCTGCACGTGAATGGCATATACTATATACCAGTGTTTCTTAGCGCCCCCTATAATGTAATATGTTTGTTTTTCAGCTGTAGTTCGTACAGGCCAGCAGCGGTACTTCGTTGTAATACTCTATTCCACCACTTGTGGCAGTAATGACAATATAAAACAAACAGAAGAAGTCTGGCGCTAATGTTATAAAGAAATGTCTTAAGCGCAAAAATTATGACTAAAGTGGTGCAGCTGTATTTTCATTTGCACTTTATTTTATTGACAGTTTATTATTAATTTAATTTATTTATTTCAGTGCAACATAATACGTATTGTATGTACATTTATTTTTTTTCTAATCAGCCTGACCTAAGCCTAAGGTTTATTTGTTAAATAATACAATCTTTGTGATTAGCACATGCTTTTATATCATTGTACAAAGGCATTAAACTGTAAGTGGGGTTTATATTCAATTTTATTGAATATGATCCAAATCAAGAGTAAGATGTACGATTCAATGTTAATATTGGAGTGGTCTCCGGGTCCGTCTGTAGCGGGAAAAGTTGGGTCCTGAGGACAAACTGATTAAGAATCCTTGCTCTATACAATGACCCTGCAGATGGATATTAGCCTTTGGCTACAATCTGACACATTAACATTTTATGTTCATTAATGTGCATTAATGTACTATAACAAATGGTGACATCCAATCAGCAGTTGTAATATAATAATAATAACAAGTTATTGGTGTGTTTAGTGGGACAGGCCAAAGTTAAATTGGAGAAAATTTTTCTGCGTGGCCCGGTAGCAAATATGTCACTTACCGGTACGGGTTCCCAGACCGGTGGTTTATAACCACTGTTGTAGAACATTGGTTGTGAAATGACCACATTTCAATGGTCAAATCAACGTCACAACCTGACATTGATTAGACGTTGAAAAGCATGATGGTTCAACGTTGTATTAGTGTTGTAGACTACTGGTTGGGAAATGACCAAATTTCAATGTTAAAATCGACATCAGAACCCAACATTGATTAAAATATGTCAAAAAGTATGTTGTTTCAACGTTGTATTTGTGTTGTGGAATATTGGTTGTGGAATGGCCAAATTTCAACAGTCAAATCTATGTCAGAACCCAACATTGATTAAACGTTGTCAAAAAGCATGTTGTTTCAACGTTGTATTTGTGTTGTAGACGATTGGTTGGGAAATGACCAAATTTCAATGTTAAAATCAACATCAGAACCCAACATTGATTAAATTATGTCAAAAAGTATGTTGTTTCAACGTTGTATTTGTGTTGTGGAATATTGGTTGTGGAATGACCAAATTTCAACGGTCAAATCTATGTCACAACCCAACATTGATTAAACGTTGTCAAAAAGCATGTTGTTTCAACGTTGTATTTGTGTTGTAGAATATTGGTTGGGAATTGACCAAATTTCAATGGTCAAATCAACCTCAAAACCTGACATTGATTAGATGTTGTTAAAAAGCATGTTGATTCAATGTTGTATTTGTGTTTTGGAATATTGGTAGGGAAGTGACCAAATCTCAATGGTCAAATCAACGTCACAACCTGACATTGATTAGACGTTGAAAAGCATGTTGTTTCAACATTGTATTTGTGTTGTAGACTATTGGTTGGGAAATGACCAAATTTCAATGTTAAAATCGACATCAGAACCCAACATTGATTAAACATTGTCAAAAAGCATGTTGTTTCAATGTTGTATTTGTGTTGTGGAATATTGGTTGTGGAATGACCAAATTTCAACGGTCACATCAATGTCATAACCTGACAATAATCAGACGTCATTAAAAAGCATATTATTTCAACATTGTATTTGTGTTGTAAAACATTGATTGGGAAATGACCAAATCTCAATGGTCAAATCAACCTCAAAACCTGACATTGATTAGACGTTGTTAAAAAGCATGTTGTTTCAACGTTGTATTTGTGTTGTAGAATATTGTTTGGTAAGTGACCAAATTTCAACGGTCAAATAAACATCACAACCAAACATTGATTAAACGTTGTCAAAAAGTATGTTGTTTCAACGTTGTATTTGTGTTGTAGAATATTGGTTGAGAAATGACCAAATTTCAATGATCAAAACGTCAAAACCTGACATTGATTAGACGTTGTTAAAAAGCATGTTGTTTCAACGTTGTATTTGTGTTGTGGAATATTGGTTGTGAAATGACCAAATTTCAATGGTTAAAATGTCAAAACCTGACATTGATTAGACATTGTTAAAAAGCATGTTGTTTCAACGTTGTATTTGTGTTGTAGAATATTGGTTG
Source organism: Nerophis ophidion (assembly GCF_033978795.1). Lineage (NCBI taxonomy): Eukaryota > Metazoa > Chordata > Actinopteri > Syngnathiformes > Syngnathidae > Nerophis > Nerophis ophidion. The sequence goes on along the minus strand of NC_084634.1, from coordinate 12,651,186 downwards.
GGAAATGACCAAATTTCAATGGTCAAATCTATGTCAAAACCTGACATTGATTAGACCTTGTTGAAAAGCATGTTGTTTCAACGTTGTATTTGTGTTGTAGAACATTGGTTGGTAAATGACCAAATCTCAATGGTCAAATCAATGTTAAAACCTGACATTGATTAGACGTTGTTAAAAAGCATGTTGTTTCAACGTTGTATTTGTGTTGTAGAATATTGGTTGGGAAATGACCAAATTTCAATGGTCGAATCAATGTCAAAACCTGACATTGATTAGATGTTGTTGAAAAGGATGTTGCTTCAACGTTGTATTTTTGTTGTAGAATATTGGTTGGTAAATGACCAAATTTCAATGGTCAAATCAACCTCAAAACCTGACATTGATTAAACGTTGTCAAAAAGTATGTTGTTTCAATGTTGTATTTGTGTTGTAGAATATTGGTTGTGGAATGACCAAATTTCAATGGTCAAATCAATGTCACAACCTGACATTAGTTAGACGTCGTTAAAAAGCATGTTGTTTCAACGTCGTATTTGTGTTGTAGAATATTGGTCGGGAATTGACCAAATTTCAATGGTTAAAACGTCAAAACCTGACATTGATTAGACGTTGTTAAAAAGCATGTTGTTTCAACGTTGTATTTGTGTTGTGGAATATTGTTTGTTAAGTGACCAAATTTCAATGGTCAAATCAACGTCACAACCAAACATTAATTAAACGTTGTCAAAAAGTATGTTGTTTCAACGTTGTATTTGTGTTGCAGAAAATTGGTTGGGAAATGACCAAATTTCAATGGTCAAAACGTCAAAACCTGACATTGATTAGACGTTGTTAAAAAGCATGTTGTTTCAACGTTGTATTTGTGTTGTAGAATATTGGTGGGTAAATGACCAAATCTCAATGGTCAAATCAATGTCAAAACCTGACATAGATTAGACGTTGTTAAAAAGTATGTTGTTTCAACGTTGTATTTGTGTTGTGGAATATTGGTTGGGAAATGACCAAATTTCAATGGTCAAATCAATGTCATAACCTGACAATAATCAGACGTAGTTAAAAAGCATATTGTTTCAACATTTTATTTGTGTTGTAGAATATTGGTTGGGAAATGACCAAATTTCAATGGTCAAAACGTCAAAACTTGACATTGATTAGACGTTAAAAAGCATGTTGTTTCAACGTTGTATTTGTGTTGTAGAATATTGGTTGAGAAATGACCAAATTCCAATGGTCAAATCAATGTCAAAACCTGACATTGATTAGACGTTGTTAAAGAGCATGTTGTTTCAACGTTGTATTTGTGTTGTAGAATATTGGTTGGGAAATGACCAAATTTTAATGGTAAAATCAATGCCAGAACCCAACATTAATTAAACATAATCTAAAAACATGTAGTTTCAACGTTGTATTCGTGTTGTAGAATGTTGGTTAGGAAATGACTACATTTCAACGGTAACATCAACGTTAAAACCCAACATTGATTAAACGTCATCAAAAAGTATGTTGTTTACCATAAATTATTTTACGTGGACCCCAACTTAAACAAGTTAAAAATCGTAATCGGGTGTTACCATTTAGTGGTCAATTGTACGGAATATGTACTGAACTGTGCAATCTACTTATAAAAGTTTCAATCAATCAATTCAAAAAAGTTTAAATGTTATGTTTGAGATGCTCAACATCAGGACCTAATTCAACAAGTTAACGTTGTTTCAATGTTTTTTGCCTGCTGTGGATTTACATAAACCTTTAACCAAAAATTGGTAATTTACTGCACGTTTTTCCCTCCATCTTTGACAAATCAGTTAATTTCAAAGGTTAGAGGGTCGAAATTCGACCACATAGTTTTGAGCAAGTTAATCTTTAAAAAAGCATCATGGCACTTTTTGTGAAGTGATTCCAAATAGGAGATATCACTTTAATTTACACTTAAGCCCCGAGACCATTTTAGTCACCCATTGACTCCCGTTGTAACACACATTTTTCAATATACTGAAAAGCTGAAATGTTTTAATGTTTTCACCCAAAAAATACTGAATGGATCGAAGCATCTCCCTTTGAAAATACCACGAAAATAGATTTGAGTGTGATTACAATTCTCAACCACTAGGTAACTTTATATCGAGGTTTAGGTCTGAAGCTGTTGAAAAAAAATAAAGCTTTAAAGGTTTTAAAGAACAATAATACCACATTTTTATGACTATAGAGCGCATCGGTATATTAGCCGCACCCATTAAATTTGAGCAACAACAACAACAAAAAATCCATATGTATTGAACTATGAGCTGCATATATGTATATATTTATATATGTGTGGGAAAAATCACAAGACTACTTCATCTCTACAGAACTGTTTCATGAGGGGTTTCCTCAATCGTCAAGAGATTTTTTTTTATTTAAAAAAATTCTGGGGGGGTAGCAGCCTGCTGCGGGGTCGGTCTCCCAGGAAAGCAGACGAACTACTTGGGACATGGTGTGCAGGTATAAACATGATTTATTTATAACTAAAAAAGGTACACCGGAGACACAGCTTGGCTAAGGAAACAAAACTAACACTTTAACGTAAACTATGAACATAAAACAAACAAAACTTACTGTGGCTTGAAAAGAGCAGCAATGACTTTGGTATGAAAAACTAGCATGGACAGAGCATGAAAAGAACAATGACGCCAGGCCGACTGACTGGCAAAGACGAGCTTAAATACTGCCTCTGATTAGTGCCCGGGAAGCAGGTGAGCGGGCGGGCACTAATCAGAGACAGGTGAACACAATGAGTAACCAAGGTGACAAAACAAGGAAGTGCAATCAGGAACTAATGGAGTTGTCATGGAAACTAAAACAAACAAGGGTGCAGAAAGACAGAAACTAATGGAGTCCAAAACTAGCAGAAAAATAACAAAACATAATTCGGACCACAGAACATGACACTCAATAACTCAACGTTGACCTTTTAGTGAATTTACTGAGAATTTACAAAACCAAAACAATACAAATATAATGCCGTTGTAAGTTAACAACACTAACATAGACACTCGTAAACGTGTTAGCATATTAGCTAATGCTCATAATGCTAGCTTGATTACATTACGACAGCACGTGCAAATATGCATGAAAACACTCCTAGAGACAACAAACATGGGATGGTTTAGTAAGTACGAATTGTTTTAGTTATATTGTAAAATCCTACTTACGTTACTTGGAGCGATGACTCAAGAATCCATAATTGAACGTGGACCCCGACTTAAACAAGTTTCAAAACTTTATTCGGGTGTTACCTTTTAGTGGTCAATTGTACGGAATATGTACTGTACTGTGCAATCTACTTATAAAAGTTTCAATCAATCGGTCGCTATAAAAAAACAAAAACACTGCCGAGCGGGTGTAACAGAGTAAAATTACACCTTTGTTATTTATTTTATTTTGTTTGTGAATTTTATCCTCAAATAGTTCTCTTTTCTGCTCGCCTGTGAGAAGGCGGTTTGATATCATTTTGTCCCTCCTGAGCTCCTGTAGTCCTCCAGAGTTGTGTAGCCCCTCCCAATTTCCTCTCACAGAAAAGTTTCACGTGAGTCTCGGTCGGACGATCACGCCGACATTTTGTCTGTTTTTCCGTAGAAATTAGGTCTTTAATTTCAATATTTTACGGACTGTTTGTGTCGGTCGTTTTGTTAGAATAATCATGTATACACCAACCCTGTTTCCATATGAGTTGGGAAATTGTGTTAGATGTAAATATAAATGGAATGCAATTATTTGCAAATCCTTTTAAACCCATATTTAGTTGAATGCACTACAAAGACAAGATATTTGATGTTCAAACTCATAAACTTTGTTTTTTTGGCAAATAATAATTAACTTAGAATTTCATGGCTGCAACACGTGCCAAAGTAGTTGGGAAAGGGCATGTTCACCACTGTGTTACATCACCTTTTCTTTTAACAACGCTCAGTAAACATTTGGGAACTGAGGAAACTAATTGTTGAAGCTTCGAAAGTGGAATTCTTTCCCATTCTTGTTTTATGTAGAGCTTCAGTCGTTCAACAGTCCGGGGTCTCCGCTGTCGTATTTTACGCTTCATAATGCGCCACACATTTTCGATGGGAGACAGGTCTGGACTGCAGGCGGGCCAGCCTAGTACCCGCACTCTTTTACGACCACTTATGGTGGGTAATTTGCGGTAATTTCACCATCGTGGTATAAGAAAGCTTGGATGTATTTCCACTGGGTGTAAATATTGGTGTGGGAGGGGTCGGGGTGGGGTTGGGCGGGGGGGGCAAGGTGGTCAGCAGAACAGGCTTTCATAATTTAAAGTTAAAGTTCCAATGATTGTCACACACACACAAGGCGTGGTGAAATGTGTCCTCTGCATTCGACCCATCCCCTTGTTCACCCCCTGGGAAGTGAGGGGAGCAGTAAAGAGTATCAGTGGTCACGCCCGGGAATCATTTTTGGTGATTCAACCCCCAATTCTAACCTTTGATGTTGAGTTAACGGGAGGTAATGGGTCCCAGTTTTATAGTCTTTGGTATGACTCGGCCGGAGTTTGAACTCTGAACTAACCGATCTCAGGGCGTACACTCCAACCACGAGGCCACTGAGTAGGTAATGCAGCCAAAGTTGCGGGGCCCCTTGCAGACGAGTCTGGCAAAAGTTCGGGAGGTTCACTTTTCTCGTTAGGCCGCGGTCGGCTTCGATTTCCTGAGCGGGAGTGAAGCGGTGGGCCAAAGGTGACAATTCTAAATGTAAATCATGGCTGAACGGAATTGCACCGACAGTCAGACATCTGTGTTTTAATTGGCCCCCGGCCACCGCCACCCTCCCGCTAGCCACCCGACAGCAGACTCCCACAAAAACCCTAATTTATAGGCGTGGTCGAAGGAACACACCCCTGTCGGGTGTGCGGAACAAGGAGCCTGCAGAGTCCACGGCAAAAATAAATATTTAGCACGTGAGCTCACCGCGACCATCTCTTTCGGAGCCTCGGCGTCCCCAGAATATTGAGCTTGGCGGGTTCCGGCGAAATATTTCAGACGGCGCCGCTCCCGCTTGCGTTTGTTTGGACGGGAGCTGGCTTATTTCCACGACGGTCTCCCGGGCTCGCATGTCGCTAATTGCATGCGGATCTGCACAGAACCGGTGTGGCGTGGTTTCAAGTGTGCCGAGGAAGAAAGTCAGGGAGGAAGAAAACATCGAGAGGAAGTCGGATTCATGTAAAGCTGAAACTGGTTACAAAATGTTTGTATCTTTAAATTGTACTTGTCAGAGTAGTTTTAAAGAATATATATGTAAGATATATGTAATCATTTAATGTCAAGTCATCAATAAATGGCCTTGATATGTCAAAAGGCGTTAATAAATCAGGTTATTTTCGAATATATTTATAACTGATAACGGTAGTTGAGCCGGGATATGCTCATATCAAAATTAAATTTGCAGCCCGAAATATTGTTATTGTTTTCATTTCGATGCCACACCCTCTACTGTTTGATCAGTTAGAAAGTCTGTGAGTGTGTCACATCCAGGTTGCCAGTTATGCACCGCCATCTTCGTCTAGGTACTGCCACTGGTAAGGTTACTAAACATAAAAATATATCATTTTTATGTATTTATTTATTTTTTAACTGGAATTGCTGAAAAAGTATTAAAAACCAAAAGCACTGTTGTTATGATTTTTTTTTTTTTTTTTTACCTTTTTAAAGCTAAAATGTAGCTTGGGGCATTCGTGGCCCCCGGAACGTTCTAAAAATACTAGTTGTGTTGTTTTTAAAGAGATAAAAGAGCAAATAAATTAAATAAAACTAAATATTTTTTTTGTGTTGACTAATTATACAAAGCTACCATGCAGATAATGTTTTTATGTATTTATTTTTTTAACTTTAAAGTTCATTGGTACAAAAAAATATATAATAATGAATCAAAATCAATGTTATAAATAATTGACCTATTTAAGGCTACGATTACTTCACATCAAATATTCCACTAAATAGTTTGGGGGGAAATATTGCATATTTTGTGTGTTTTGACCATTAAAAACCTTGTATATATATATATATATATATATATATATATATATATATATATATATATATATATATATATATATATATAAACCCAAAGCACATTTTTAATGAAAGTTTTTGTTTTTTTTACCCAAAAAATCCACTTTGAACATTTTTGGGGGAAAAATATTGCATATTTTGTCTTATTCATATTAAAAATGTTTTAACAAGAAAGGCATAAATCAACAAAAAAATGTATGTCAACAGATGGATCTGAATTAATCCTGCCATATTTACTATTATTATTTACAATTTTTATTTTGTTATTTTTATTTTATTCTGCTGCTAGTAGTGAAGTGAAAGCGCTTTACATAGTGAAACCCAATATCTAAGTTACATTCAAACCAGTGTGGGTGGCACTGGAAGCAGGTGGGTTAAGTGTCTTGGCCAAGGACACAACGGCAGTGACTAGGATGGCGGATGCGGGAATCGAACTGGCAACCCTCAAATTACTGGCACGGCCACTCTACCAACCGAGCTAAACCGCTGTATTTGTTGTATGTTTTTTTCTCTGTGATTTGGATCCCCTTGGGTCTGACATACAAATACATTTAGGCATTGGAAGTAAAATAAAAAAATAACAAATATATATACTATAAAATATAATATACACAGATTTTTAACACTGTAATGACTGAGACCCGTTTGGGTCCCCGGGGCCTTAAACGTTCACCAAAAATAAGGAGAGCCCTAATGGTTACCCCATATATTGTGTCGGTTTTGAAAATCAAAAATGTCAAAATAGCCCCGGCATGCTTTTGTTTTCCCCGGTCTAAGGTAACTGTACTCTTAAGTACTACTCTACCCTAGAAGAGTCCGGGGGCAGAAGAAAAACACATTTGTGGCTGGTTTTGTTCCGGCCAACTTTGCTACTTTGTGGAGATTAGTCTGATCAATTTACCGACGACAATGAAAAAGTGAGCAATAAGAGGAAGTCTCCTTATACCACAACCCAGGTCTTGGAAATGTATCCGCTCAATGGAAACAGCTAAGTCCGTGGTCTCCACTGAGTTCATAGTATGAATTTGTAGTTAATGTGTATTTCCCTTTTTTTTGTATGAATTTATTCCCCTAAAATTTGTTCCTCTCTAATCTGCCATTTGACGCAGGATTTTACATTCTCTGTATCAAGCACACCCAGAGACGCGCTCAGCGGAATAAGTCCATTACTCACTCAATTACTGGAACAGCGCATCCTGCTGGGTCAGGTTTGGTGAGGCGAAGGAATGAAGGAAGTAAGGAAGGAAGGAGAGAGGGAAGGAAGGAGAGTATGTTAACGGTTTGGGCGACATTCAACTTCCTGTCTTTCCGCAGTTCTTCTCTCCTGACTGGGAAGTAGTACGGAATTTTGAGCGTAGGGCTGGGCCTCAATGGGAACTGGGTCCCAGAACCGAAAGAATTAGCGACCACAAACCTAAGTCAAATCACGATACGCCAACAGTTTTTTTCTTCCCTCTCAGGCTATCAATCTGATGAAAGTTGTGAAATAACTAACCTGTCACTGTGAAGGCACTAACTCATGTTCACTTCATCATTTTCTTTTTGCTTGGCTCTAATCGATGATGTGCGCCTAGCCTAGTTGGCGATGAAGAAGGAGTTGTCCGAAGACTGCCAAGAACGTTGAAGTGATTTCTCAACGTCGGACATGTCAGGCGGGCTAGAGACTCTTGTCCATGAAAATATGGAGAAGCTGCAGATGGTGTGTTTGACAGAGAGAGACCAGAAAACTCCATTCTCTCAGGTAGATGTGAGGTGCGATAGTCTGACGCTAATAATAATAATAATATAATATAATAATCGATAATATAATCTAATAACCTAACAACTTTATTTGATTCTGACTCCCAGGGTGACGGTTTGATTCACAATCGATTCTCAATTCAACCTGATTCTCGATTCAAATGAAATGAAATGAAACTTTTTTTAAATAGGTTGCAGGTTAGAAAAGCTCCTTTCGGTTGCATAGAGACAGTCCAGAAACTTATTTTTAAAAGTATATTTTTATTCAAAAAAGAATACTAATACAAATTATATATATACTGTATGTATGTATATAGGAGCTCGGTTTAATATACAAAATTAAAAGAACACTGGTACAAAGGGCAAAAGAAAAGGCGTGCCGAACGCACGAGAAGCTAATGCTAACTAGCATCGAGTCCAATAGTCCGAAATAGTCGTTCCGATCGCACGCGAAGCTAAGCAGAGACTTAGCAATAGTAAAGACATACAAAATATACCGACGTGATTGTTGCGTGAGGCAAACAACGGATCAAGAAAGAACGTAGGTAGAAGGCAGGCTTAAATACTAAGGCAGAAATCAAAACACAGGTGCGTGTCAAAAGCAGAGCAGGTGGAACAAATGCGAAACCATGGTAAAAAGAATAAAACAAGGAAGTGCACAATTAGGGATTGGAAGAGTCCAAAAATAATCAGGGAACACAAAAAGAACTCAAAAACCAACACAATGTATGATCCGGGCGGCGGATCATAACACTTACTACTAAAAGACAAGTTGTCTGGTATGTTCACTATTTTAATTGAGGACAAACTTGCAATAAGAAACATATGTTTAAGGTACCCTAAACATTTTTTGTCAAAATAAAGCCAATTATGACATTTTTTGTTGTCCCTTTTATTTTGAAAAGTATCAAATTAATTTTAGTACCAGTACCATAATACTGGTATCGGGACACCACTAATACATATATATATATTTTTTAGAACTTTTTTTTATTATTACCATGATTTTATATATTTTTTTAATAATTTCTTTTAAAATTACGAATTGATTGAGAATCAGAATGAGTGAGAATAGCAATTTGGATATGAAATAATTTGTACATTATTACATGTTTTCCGAGTACTACTGTACTCGTTTGTGTACTACATGCTATTGTACTATTATTGTACAATATTTCTCCAAATGGTAATGTGTCTGCAATGCAGAGCACAGATAAACTGGGGTCCCAATGGGAACTTTAATTTGAGATAATTCGGGTAACAAGCTCCGCCTTTTAAGCAGTTTTTATCTTTTTATGTCCGTCGTTAAGAATATTAAACACCCATTCGCCCGGGCATTGTTGTTTTATGCATCCTGTACTCGACAATTTGATTACACAACTGAAAGAGGGATTCCTTAGAGTGCCAATGTCGTTCTTCGGCAGGGAATCGTGGGAGAAAAGGCCCTTGGCGCTCACGTCGGCAGCCAAGCGTGCGGCCAATCAGACGCCATCTCGCCCTTTCAACCCTTCGCTCCGTGTTGACCAGGCCTCTCCGCTCGCAGACATCTGCCCCGGCCTGACGAGATATTAGCACGAGGAGGGGGAAAGAGTGGTGGAATCAGACACAAATTGAAGCGATGGAAATCATGATGGCAAAGCAGGGTTTGCAGACTTGCAACGTAAATCACGGCGGGATCAAGAATAATAGAAAATGACGGTTCCCACAGTCGGCACTATCCGAACGCCGCGTCCTCGCTCTGCAGAGTAATTGAGTGTTGATCGGATTCTTCTGTGGTCGTAATTGCACTCCAAATGAAAACAGACAGAACATTAACATGCTGGAATACTAATACAGCGTGTATATATATATATATATATATATATATATTGGTACCAGTACTAAAATAGGGTTCGACAATAGTATGGATTAAAAGAAAAAAAAGAAAACAAATATATATACATATATATACGTATATATATATATATATATATATATATATATATATATATATATATATATATATATATATATATATATATATATATATATATATATATATACATATATATATATATATATATATATATATATGTGTATGTATATATATATATATATATTTGTTTTCTTTTTAATAAATGAAAAAAGAAAACATATATATATATATATATATATATATATATAATATATATAGGGGTCATCAATAGTAAAAGAATAAATGAAAAAAAGAAAACAACTATATATATATATATATATATATATATATATATATATATATATATATATATTGAATGCACTACAAATACAAGATATTAGATGTTCAAACTCATAAACTTTTTTTTTTTGCAAATATTAATTAACTTAGAATTTCATGGCTGCAACACGTGCCAAAGTAGTTGGCAAAGGGCATGTTCACCACTGTGTTACATCACCTTTTCTTTTAACAACACTCAATAAACGTTTGGGAACTGAGGAAACTAATTGTTGAAGCTTTGAAAGTGGAATTCTTTCCCATTCTTAATTTATGTAGAGTTTCAGTCGTTCAACAGTCTGTCGTCTCCGCTGTCGTAATTTACGCTTCATAATGCGCCACATATTTTCTATGGGAGACAGGTCTGGACTGCATGCAGGCCAGGAAAGTACCCGCACTCTTTTTTTTACGAAGCTATGCTGTTGTAACACGTGCGGAATGTGGCTTGGCATTGTCTTGCTGAAATAAGCAGGGGCGTCCATGAAAAAGACGGCACGGCACTTAGATGACAACATATGTTGTTCCAAAACCTGTATGGACCATTCAGCATTAATGGTGCCTTCACAGATGTGTAAGTTACCCATGCCTTGGGCACTAATGCACCCCCATACCATCACACTCGCTGGCTTTTGAACTTTGCGTCGATAACAGTCTGGATTGTTCGCTTTTCCTTTGGTCCGGATGACAGGATGTCGAATATTTCCAAAAACAATTTGAAATGTGGACTCGTCAGACCATAGAACACTTTTCCACTTTGCATCAGTTCATCTTAGATGATCTCGGGCCCAGAGAAGCCGGCGGCGTTTCTGGATGTTGTTAATAAATGGCTTTCGCTTTGCATAGTAGAACTTAACATGCACTTACAGATGTGGCGACCAACTGTATTTAGTGAGGGTGTTTTTCTGAAGTGTTCCTGAGCCCATGTGGTGATATCCATTAGAGATTGATGTTGGTTTTTGATACAGATCGAAGGTCACGGTCATTCAATGTTGGTTTCCGGCCATCCCGCTTACGTGGAGTGTTTTCTCCAGATTCTCTGAGCCTTTAGATGATATTATGGACCGTAGATGTTGAAATCCCTAAATTTCTTGCAATTGCACTTTGAGAAACGTTGTTCTTAAACTGTTAGACAATTTGCTCTCGCAGTTTTGGACAAAAGAGCGTACCTTGCCCGATCTTTTTTTGTGAAAGACCGAGCATTTTTTGGGAAGCTGTTTTTATACCCAATCATGGCATCCACCTGTTCCCAATTAACCTGCACACCTGTGGGATGTTCCAAATAAGTGTTTGATGAGCATTCCTCATTTTTATCAGTATTTATTGCCACCTTTCCCAACTTTTTTGTCACGTGTTGCTGGCATCAAATTCTAAAGTTAATGATTATTTGCAAAAAAAAAAAGTTGATCAGTTTGAACATCAAATATGTTGTCTTTGTTACATATTCAACTGAATATGGGTTGAAAATGATTTGCAAATCGTTGTATTTTGTTTATATTTACCTCTAACACAATTTCCCAACTCATATGTTATGAAGGTGTCTGTTACTACATCATATTTATACTTGCAGTGTGTATAAATATAAATATATATATATACATACATTTATTTATTATTATACATTTTTTTTCAATTATTTTGTAAATTCTGGCGACTGAGCTGCCCGTTATTTTATTTTAAAACCTATAGATGTATTTTTACTTACAAATGTACTACACACACACTGCAAAAAGTCAGTGTTCAAAAACAAGAAAAAAAATTAGAGTTTTTTTATTTGAACTAAGCAAAATTATCTGCCGACAGAACAAAAAAAAAAAAAAAAGGCTTGTCAAGAATTTTCAAAACAAGTAAAATTAGCTAACCTCAATGAACCCGAAAATTCCTTAAAATAAGTATATTCTCACTGATAACTAGTGCACTTTTCTTGGTAAAAAATAAAGATACATTTTTGCTCAATATATTTAAAAATATTCTTAAATTAGGTAAATGCTAGTGTCATTATTTTGACGTAACGATATGCGCTCGGCATCATGATTTTTTTTTCATGCTTGAAGTTAGAAAGTATTACTTTAAAAAAAGTAGTTTTATACTTGATGACACAGCTTTGCATCAGTTAATATTCTAGTTCCAAGCATGTTTTACTCAATATACTGTAGGTCAGGGGTCGGGAACCTTTTTGGCTGAGAGAGCCATAAATGTATTTCCGTCAGAGCCATATAATATTTTTTAACACTGAATACAACTAAATGCGTGCATTTTTAAGTAAGACCAACATTTTTAGAGTATAATAAGTATGTTATTCTTTTTAATAACACTGTTATTCTGAGGCTAACCAATAATAAATAAAATACTTCGTAATTTGACTTCTTGAACTGTTGGGGTACAAAACAGATCGATGGATTAAAATGCATGAGAATTTTTTATGTTTTCATTGTTTTTTTTAACACTTTAACACGTTGCAATCAATGAATCAATCAATCAAAACTGTGATCACCAGCTGAATTATTCATTACGTATTGTGTTAAGCAAGCTCAGCTAAGATTTATCTGAGAGCAAGATGCAGTCATCAAAAGAGCCACATCTGGCTCGAGAGCCATAGGTTCCCTACCACTGCTGTAGGTTATAAAATCTCAGCTACAATCTGTAATTTCTTACTGAAATAATTGAGGACCAAAACCTTAAAACAAGTGAAACACTCTAACATAAAATCGGCTTCGTGAGAAGACTTATCTCAGGGGTCGGGAACCTTTTTGGCTGAGAGAGCCATGAGAGCCAAATATTTCAAAAAGTATTTTCGTGAGAGCCATATAATATTTTTTAACACTAAATCGTGCATTTTTAAGTAGGACCACCATTTTTAGAGTATGATAAGTGTCTTATTCTTTTTAATAACATTATTATTCTAAAGTTACCCAATAATAAATATTCCGTATTTCCTTGATTTTCCGCCGGAGCGCTAATTCATTTAAAACCTGTTCTCACTCCGGCGTTTACTAAAGGGATGCGGTAAAGGCAAGCATGCGCTAATTATTTTAAAACCTGTTCTCACTCCGGCGCTGACCAAAGGCATGCGGTAAATTTAGGCCTGCGCTTATACATTTGAGTGTGATGTAAGGATACTATCATGAAAAGCACATTTAATAAAAAAAAACGTTATTATGGTCTTACCTTTACTTATAAATGAAGTCCATGCGCAGCTCCTTCTGATCAAAAGCATCAATAACTTGTTTATAGAAGTCTTCCTTATCTTTCTTCCGTTGTAAAAGTCTCTCTGTCTCGATGGAGAGCTTCCTTTATTACCTCCTGCTTCGATTGAAAGTCCAGTTCAGAAAATGGTTTTATTTTAGATATGTAATCCTCCATGTTAAAAGTGCAAGCGAAAGGAAAAAATAAACACACACTGCTCACTCTTGCTGCTTGTTGTCACTTCTTCTGCAGCCGAGTAGTCGCAAGAAGGATCACTAGCGCCCTCTAGCACCAGGAGACGGGAGTCATTTAATGACTCATATTTGACACACGCAGCTACGGTATAGTAATAAAACATAGCTGCTTACTGTTATTTTTAGCATATTCAATAGCTTGGACCTTAAATCCTACTGAATAGCTCTTTATCTTCTTCCCTTTATGCAATTTCAAATTATTGAAATCAGCCTCCTCCGTTTTGAAAATGATGACAGGTGAAGTGTCACTCGTGACGTGAAGAGTTTGACCCGGTGGAAATTCAACGCATGTGCTAATTATTTTGCGAAACGAGTTCGACCCGGCGGAAATTCTAGACATGCGCTAATAAAAATAATATTTTGCGAAACGAGTTTGACCCGGCGTTAATCCTGAGCCGGCGGTAATGCTAATCATGCGCTAATTATTTAGCGAAACGAGTTTGACCCGGCAGTAATTCTAGGCAGGCACATACTATATACCTGGCGGCAATTCAAGGAAATACGGTAATACTTCTTACCATTAATGCAACATCTTGGACAGGTGTCATGGAAAACGGATTGTTGGATTAAAATGCATGACAATGTTTTATAATTTAAACATTATTTTTAATACTTTATTACCAGCAGAATTATTCATTACTTATCGTGTTAAGCAACGTCAGCTAAGATTTATCTGAGAGCCAGATGCAGTCATCAAAAGAGCCACATGTGGCTCTAGAGCCATAGGTTCCCTACCCCTGACCTATCTTATTAGACAAAAAATAAGCAAATATCGCCCTTTTTTTCAAATTTATTTTATATATTTATTTATTTTTATTTTATTTAAATTTTTTAATTAAATCAACATAAAAAACAGTCCCTGAAGCAAACATGTTTGTGTGCGACGTAGGTCCACTAACATTTTCACTAATTGCTATTTTTTATGTAATTGTTTTATTAGTTTTTGACTTTCTTTTTTATCCAAGAAAATGTTATTTATTTATTAATCTTATTTTATCTTATTTATAAAAAAATAAAATAAAAAAAAGGATCTTATCTTCACCAGACCATGTTTTTAATGAAATTAGATTTATTTAAAAGACTTTTAAAACCAGGTCCAGTCCAGATAATGTCCAAGTCGGGCTCAGCAACACAAACCTTCATCCATGTACATCAACAAAAAATTAGGTAAACAACAGATTGCATGTAATATATATATATTCATAATATCACCCTCATTTTAGATATTTAGATTTCAGTTTTTGCAGTACAATTAAAGTAGTTTTATACAAAATAAAACAGCAGAACAATAATGTACAGCATTACCATACTAACACACTAATCGTTAGATTACTCGATTACTAAAATAATTGCTATCGTTAATACATTAATCAATCAATCAATCAATGATTATTTATATAGCCCTAAATCACTAGTGTCTCAAAGGGCTGCACAAACCAATAATAATGTATAATAAAGAAATACATGTCTAACAGATAATATGTCATTCAACTATGTTCAGATAAAAGACCAAATGTTTCATACCCTTCATCATATTACGGAAATAGACAATGCTCCGTTTTTTTTGTAATCCCAAAATATTTGTGTCAAACAATCCTCCCCAGCGGCCTCGAAAGGACAACATCTCTCATGCAACACAATAACCAGAAAGTCAACAACAAACATTGCAGCAGTACAGTACCTGACCCGCTTTTGTCCGAGCCACATGGAAGTCCACAGTTTGTCATACTGGATTTGTTTCGGTGGTATTGGCCACCATTTTTGTTGTCGTTTCTGTGAAAGTTCTTGTAGAGGTTGATTATCTACACATTTTGTTTTTTTCTGAATTTATCCAGGAGACTTTATCATGCACACACAGGTCGACTTGCTGTCAGACAGAAGTTAAATGATTGATTATAATTTATTGATATTTTTTTTCCCAACCAGTCTTTGTTTTAAAATATTGTTGTTTTCAACCGTAATTGAACCACAATAATGTTAAATGATTGTGCTGATGTCAGGATCTCTAATGACTTTTATTGTTGGTTTATTTTACAAACCCTGTTTCCATATGAGTTGGGAAATTGTGTTAGATGTAAATATAAACGGAATACAATGATTTGCAAATCCTTTTCAACCCATATTCAGTTAAATGCACAACAAAGACAGGATATTTGATGTTCAAACTTATAAACTTTATTTTTTTTTTTTGCAAATAATAATTAACTTACAATTTTATGGCTTCAACATGTGCCAAAGTAGTTGGGAAAGGGCATGTTCACCACTGTGTTACATCACCTTTTCTTTTAACAACACTCAATAAACATTTGGGAACTGAGGAAACTAATTGTTGAAGCTTTGAAAGTGGAATTATTTCTCATTCTTGTTTTATGTAGAGCTTCAGTCGTTCAACAGCAACGGGGTCTCCGCTGTCGTATTTTACGCTTCATAATGCACCACACATGTTTAATGGGAGACAGGTCTGGACTGCAGGCGGGCCAGGAAAGTACCCACACTCTTTTACTACGAAACCACGCTGTTGTAACACGTGGCTTGGGATTGTCTTGCTGAAATAAGCAGGGGCGTCCATAAAAACTTTGCTTGGATGACGACATGTGTTGCTCCAAAACCTGTATGGACCATTCAGCATTAATGGTACCTTCCCATATGTGTAAGTTACCCATGCCTTGGGCACTAATACATTACAGATGCTGGCTTTTGAACTTTGCGCCTGTAACAATCCGGATGGTTATTTTCCTCTTTGTTCCAGAGGACACCACGTCCACAGTTTCCAAATATAATTTAAAATGGGAACTCATCAGACCACAGAACACTTTTCCACTTTGCATCAGTCCATCTTCGGTTAGCTCGGGCCCAGCGAAGCCAGCGGCGTTCCTTGGTGTTGTTGATAAATGGGTTTTGCCTTGCATAGCAGAGTTTTAACTTGCACTTACAGATGTAGCGACCAACTGTAGTTACTGACAGTGGTTTTATGAAGTGTTCTTGAGCCCACGTGGTGATATCCTTTACACACCGATGTCGGTTTTTGATACAGTACCGCCTGAGGGATCAAAGGTCCGTAATATCATCGCTTACGTGCAGTGATTTCTCCAGATTCTTTGAACCTTTGGATGATTTAACGGACCATAGATGGTAAAATTCCTAAATTCCTTGCAATAGCTCGTTGAGAAATGTTGTTCTAAAACTGTTCAACAATTTGCTTACAAAGTGGTGACCATCGCCCCATCCTTGTTTGTGAATTACTTAGCATTTCATGGAAGCTGCTTTTATACCCAATCATGGCACCCACCTGTTCCCAATTAGCCTGCACACCTGTGGGATGTTCCAAATAAGTGTTTGATAAGTATTTCTCAACTTTATCAGTATTTATTGCCACCTTTCCCAACTTCTTTGTCACGTGTTGCTGGCATCAAATTGTAAAGTTAATGATTATTTGCAAAAAAAAAAATGTTTATCAGTTTGAACATCAAATATGTTGTCTTTGTAGCATATTCAACTGAATATGGGTTGAAAAAGATTTGCAAATCAGTTTATTCCGTTTATATTTACATCCAACACAAATTCCCAACTCATATGGAAACGGGGTTTGTATGTATTATTATTTTTTGTTTGTTTCCACTTCCTGTTTGCCATCGTGTTTGCTCTGGTCTGAGCTCTGGCTCCCTCACCCGTCCCTGTTTGGAAAATCAAGACACAACTGTGTCCGTTTGGATATTAGGACACATGTGCCCCAGGTTGCCAATCAGGGCACGTCTGTCCCAGTTTGGTTGCCAATCAGGACACAACTTTCCCAGTTTGGAAATCAGGGCACATCTGTCCCTTGTTGAAAAATCAAGACACATTTGTGTCTGTTTGGAAATTAGGAATAACCTTTCCAAGTTTGAAAATCTGGACCCATTTGTACCTCGTTGCCAATCAGGGCACATCCGTCCCAGATTGGTTGCCAGTCAGGACACAACTCTCCCAGTTTGTAAGTCAGGACACACTTGTCCGTCTTTGGATACCAGGAAAAACCTGTCCCTGTTGGGGAAATCGAGACAAACCTGTCCCAGTTTGAAAATCCGGACCCATCTATCCCTGGTTGCCAATCAGGGCACATCTGTCCCAGATTGGTTGCCAGTCAGGACACAACTCTCCCAGTTTGTAAATCAGGACACACTTGTCCGTCTTTGGAATTAAAGGGAAAACTGTCCCTGTTGGGAAAATCGAGACACAACTGTCCCAGTTTAGAAATTAAGACTAAACTGTCCCTGTTTGGAAATCAGGACAAACCTGTCCCTGTTTGGAAAATTGAGACACACCTGTCCCAGTTTGGAAATTAGGATACACTTGTCCCTGTTTGGAAATCAGGACAAACCTGTCCCAGTTTGAAATCCTGGACCCACCTGTGCCTGGTTGCCAATCAGGGCACATCCGTCCCAGATTGGTTGCCAGTCAGGACACATATTCCCCAGTTTGTAAGTCAGGACACACCTGTCCGTCTTTGAAAATCAGGACAATCCTGTCCCTGTTGGGAAAATCAAGACACAACTGTCCCAGTTTGGAAATTAAGACTAAACTGTCCCTGTTTGAAAATTAGGACACACCAACTCCTGTTTGGAAATCAGGATACACCTGTCCCTGTTTGGAAAATTAAGTCACAACTGTCCCAGTTTGAAAACCAGGACAAACCTGTCCCTGTTTGGAACTCAGAGCACACCTGTCCCTCTTTGGAAAATTGAGACACACCTGGTCCAGTTTGGAAATTAGGATACACTTGTCCCTGTTTGGAAATCAAGACAAACCTTTCCCAGTTTGAAATCCTGGACCGACCTGTGCCTGGTTGCCAATCAGGGCACATGTGTCCCAGATTGGTTGCCAGTCAGGACACATCTCCCCCCGTTTGTAAGTAAGGACACACCTGTCCATCTTTGAAAATCAGGACAATCCTGTCCCTTTTGGTAAAATCGAGACACAACTGTCCCAGTTAGAAAACTAAGACTAAACTGTCCCTGTTTGAAAATGAGGACACACCAATTCCTGTTTGGAAATCAGGACACACCTGTCCATGTTTGGAAAATTAGACACAACTGTCCCAGTTTGAAAATCAGGACAAACCTGTCCCAGTTTGAAATCCTGGACCGACCTGTGCCTGGTTGCCAATCAGGGCACATCTGTCCCAGATTGGTTGGTAGTCAGGACACATCTCCCCCCGTTTGTAAGTAAGGACACACCTGTCCATCTTTGAAAATAAGGACAATCCTGTCCCTTTTGGTAAAATCGAGACACAACTGTCCGAGTTGGAAATTAAGACTAAACTGTCCCCGTTTGAAAGTTATGACACACCAATTCCTGTTTGGAAATCAGGACACTCCTGTCCCTGATTGGAAAGTTAGACACAACTGTCCCAGTTTGAAAATCAGGACAAACCTGTTCCTGTTTGGAACTCAGAGCACTCCTGTCCCTGTTTGGAAACTTGAGACACACCTGTCCCAGTCTGGAAAATAGGACACACTTATGTCTGTTTGGAAATTAGGATACACCTGTCCCTGTTTGGAAATCAGGAAAAACCTGTCCCAGTTTGAAATCCTGGACCGACCTGTGCCTGGTTGCCAATCAGGGCACATCCGTCCCAGATTGGTTGCCAGTCAGGACACATCTCCCCCAGTTTGTAAGTCAGGACACACCTGTCCATCTTTGGAAATCAGGACAATCCTGTCCCTGTTGGGAAAATTGTGACACAACTGTCCGAGTTAGAAATTAAGACTAAACTGTCCCCGTTTGAAAGTTATGACACACCAATTCCTGTTTGGAAATCAGGACACTCCTGTCCCTGATTGGAAAATTAGACACAACTGTCCCAGTTTGAAAATTAGGACACACCTGTGTCTGTTTGGAAATCAGGACACAACTGTCCCTGTTTGAAAATCAGGACATACCTGTCCCTGTTTGGAAATCAGGACACACCTGTCCCTGTTTGGAAATCAGGATAAACCTGTCCCTATTTGGAAATCAGGACATACCTATTCCTGTTTGGAAATCAGGACATACCTGTCCCTGCTTGGAAAATTGAGACCCACCTGACCCAGTTTGGAAATGAAGACATCATTGTCCCAGTTTGGAAATGAGGACACAACTGTCCAAGTTTGAAAATTAAGACACACCTCTGTCTGTTTGAAAATTAGGACACACTTGTCCCTGTTTCAAAATCAGGACAAACCTGTCCCAGTTTGAAAATTAAGACCCACCTGTCCCATGTTTCCAATCAGGACACATCTATTACAGTTTGGTTGCCAATCAGGACACAACCTCCCCAGTTTGGAAGTCAGGAGACACCTGTTCCAGTTTTTAAATCAGGGCACACTTGTTCCTCTTCAGAAATCAGGACACACCAGTCTCTGTTTGTCAATCAGCACACACCAGTCCCTGTCTGGAAATCAGAATACATCTGTCCCTGTTTGGAAATCAGGACATACCTGTCCCTGTTTGGAAATCAAGATAAACCAGTCCCTATTTGGAAATCAGGACACACCAGTCCCTGTCTGGAAATCAGAATACATCTGTCCCTGTTTGGAAATCAGGACATACCTGTCCCTGTTTGGAAATCAAGATAAACCAGTCCCTGTTTGGCAATCAGGACACCTCTTAAGCCAGCATCGTCAGTAGGACAGGATCATAGTTTCTCTTTGCCCTAACGTCGTTGCACTTCCATTTTAGCCTTAAAAGAAAATCTCAGATTTTTTTCCCCAAAAAATTTCATTTCTGATTTTTTTCACCCCTACTTTTTAAAGAAACCAATGGATACAAACAACAGAGATAAAACAAAACAAGTGTCTTTTTAATTGATCAAAAACTAGATGTTTGCATCTTATTCTTAGCAAAATTACACATTTTTGTAAAGTGGGTTTATTTTTAGAACATATATAAATTGGACTTGGTATAAAATACTTTTCAAAATACTACACGGATGAAATGTAGCTTTGCAGAAAATTCTGGCATATTTACTTTTCTTTGCTCATATGTTGATCACTATGCAGAGTCCTAATTAAATAAAGGTATTTGATGTAAAAGTTCCTATGGAGGGTAAAACTATTTTGAGTAAAATACTTGCGTAAACACAACTTTAGCATTGAGAGGTCTCTATAGTTTTAATGGCTGGATAAAAACAGACTTTTCCATCTTTAGCGACGTGCAAATTTGTATTGACCGTTTTCCACTGTACTCCTTTTATACCATAAATGGTACCTTGTGTAAATAATTTCCCTACAGTAAGCTGTTTTGCTACCAGGAGTTAGTTTTTTGTTATGTTTTGCATTTTCCCCACTTGTCTGTAGGCTTCGGTTTCAGATGCTGGAATAAGTTTGTTGTGCTGCTGCCTTTTCTATGTGCAAATATATTTTATTAGATTTTACAGTTAAAATGACAAACAGTCACATCCACTCATACACACACACATACACACTTGAGGAGAGAGGTGCACATGAACTTTAACAACTCAAGGTTTACAGTACAGACATTATTAGAAAATATACCCATATATTGTATATATATATACATACACACACACATATATATATCCATACATATATATATATACATATATATCCATCCATCCCGCTGTGGCTCACGATCAGCAGGCTATCGATATCACAGCAAAATAGATGAACATACCTCGGTATCAAGGATCCTCAGGAAGTGTTCACAAGATCACCTCCCGAGGGCCTGTCCACCGTACACACTTAGAGGGAAAAAAAAAGGAAAAGTTACAGGGCTTGATCAATACAAAACAATAATCAAAAAAAAAAAAAAAAAAACAGAACAAAAAAGCAAGTAAACCATGACAAAACCATATCAGAAGTGACACAAGAAAAACAAATGTAGTGTTGAATCAGTACAAAAGATAATAACAATAAAAATTAAAAATAAAAAAGGAATACAACTACAAAAAAATGGCAGTTTAGTTTTCCTTTAAATGTCTATAAGTTATGCTTCAATATATGTCAGTAAAGGTTTCCAGGTTAATTCCCATTTATTCATATTTGTAGAGTTTATAAATCTTATTTTTTCAAGAGTCATTACATTCACAAGTTCATTTAACCAGTTCCTGAAGTTGGGTGCAGATAGAGTATTCCAGTCTCTGAGAATGAGTCTTTTGGCCAAAACCGTCCCAAGCAGCAACACAGTTCTAATATGTTTTGGAAGCTTTTGTGTTTCTGAAGACCACCCAAATAAGATCATATCCCTATCAGGGACAATTTTTCTCTGATATACCCCCGAGTAAAAAAAGAAAATGCTGGACCAAAATGATTGAATAATTGGACATCCCCAAAACGAGTGAGACAATGATCCTTCAGCAGATTTACATTTATCACAAAGTGGAGATGTATCCGGATAAAATTTGTGTAATAAAACTTTAGAATAGTAAAAACGATGAATCACTTTAAACTGTATGAGCCTATGTCTGCTGTTAATTGAGCATTTGTGAATTTGAGAGAGTGTCTGTTCCCATTGCTGATTGGGTATTGTTGTTCTTAGTTCCTGTTCCCATGCTCTTTTAACACTGTCTGCTGATGTCATGGACATAATGAAGCAGCTGACAAATTTAGCGATAAACTTTTTACTTGTGGGTGGTAAATTTAATAGTTCTAAAAGAGGATGTTTTTCATTTACCAGCTGAGACTTTGAAATGTTTTCTTTAATAAATGTTTTTACCTGCAAATAGCAAAACCAACTGAATTGGGACAAATTGAATTTGATTCGCAATTGCTCAAATGACACAAGACTGTCCTCGACATAAATGTCTTTTATGCATTTAATTCCATTTGAGTACCAGTCAAAAAATGTTTTATCTGTTATCGATGGAATAAATGCATGATTGTGATATATTGGTGAATACATAGTTACATTGGAAATATTCAATTGTTTTTTAATTTGAGAAAGAATTTTGATAGAATTTCGTACTACAACACTATGACTTATTGATTTAATTGAAGAGACTGGTTTAGTAAAAAGTAACGATAGCAATGATGTATAAGGTTTCACTAATGACTGCAGTTCCAATTTCAGCCATAAGGGAGCAGAATTAAGAGATTCATTATTTGGGGACCCCATCTTCCAATAGGTCAATGCGTTCAGATTTGATGCCCAATAATAATTTTTGAACATTGGAAGACCCAGTCCTCCTTCCTCTGTAGATCTAAATAAGTGCTTTTTGGATATTCTGCGTTTTTTACATCCCCACACAAAATCTAGAACTAAAGATTCAAGTTTTTTGAAAAAATCTACAGGAATTACAATTGGTAAATTTTGAAAAAGATAAATACATTTGGGCAGAGTGATCATTTTAATAGCATTCACCTTGCCTAACATAGAGAGAGGTAGGGTCTTCCAATACTCAATACACACTTTCAGTTTCTCAAAGGCTTCAATAAAGTTCAACTTTAGTAATGATTCATAATTTTTAGATATTTTTAAGCCAAGATAGGATATGTAATTTTCTGCGACTTTAACTGGATTTTGACTGATCTCAACGTTATCTCCTAGGAACATAAGCTCACTTTTGGACCAGTTTATTTTATAACCAGATATTCTACCAAAAGAGTCTACATATTCTAAAAGAAGTGGTAGTGCAACTTCTGGCTCAGTGAGTGTAACAAGTACATCATCTGCATAAAGGGAGATGAGACTCTCTGATGAGCCCACTGAAAATCCTTTAATATTAGAGTTCATTCTTAAACCAATAGCCAGTGGTTCGAGGGCCAAATTGAAGAGTAAGGGCGAAAGGCAGTCACCCTGTCTCACACCGCGATGTAATTCAAAACTATCCGATATTACATTATTAGTTATGACATATGATTTTGGTGCAGAATAAATTATTTTAACCCATTTTATAAAATTTTCTCCCAATCCAAATAATTTGAGAACATGAAAAAGATAAGCCCACTCAATTGAATCAAAAGCTTTATGAGCATCCAGAGTCAGGACGGCAGCCTTTTTGTTTCCTGTGCAGTCTGAGTACAATACGTTCAGTAATCTCCGTACATTGCCAAAAGAAGGTCTGTCCGGGATGAAACCGACCTGATCTGGATGAATAATTTCTGTTATTTGGTTGCTTAACCTTGTTGCGAGTACCTTAGTTAGAATCTTATGGTCTAAATTGAGCAGGGAGATAGGTCTATAATTGGCTGGATCAAGTGGATTTTTTCCCTTTTTTGGTATTATACATATATGGGCTTCATACAAAGAACTTGGAAGTTTGTTGTTCACAAAAGAATCATTTAACATTCTAAGTATTATAGGGGATAGTATTTCACTGAAAGCTTGATAAAACTCCGCACCAAATCCATCTGGACCAGGACTTTTATTCAAGGAGAAAGATTTCAGTGCTTTTTGCAGTTCTTCAGTTGAAATAGTGTTGTCTAAAGAATTCTGATTATTTGGACTCAGTTGAGGTAAGTTTAATGAGGTAAAAAAATCATTTAAATCATTAACCGCTATAGCTGAATTAGATTTATATAATTCTGAATAAAAGTCTTTGAAGACATTATTGATATCCTTTAAATCTGTACATGTGTCACCTGTTTTTGAGCATATTTTGTGAATAGCAGCTTTGGCTTGATCTCCTTTGAGCTGTCTAGATAGAAGTTTTTGTGGTTTATCGGATATTTCAAAATGTTTTTGTTTATTTTTCAGCAGGAGTTTAGATACTTCCCCATGAAGAAGAGAGTTGTATTCATTTTTCAGTTTCAGCATCTTATTGTAATCAGACTGCAAAAGAGAATTTATATGAATTTTTTCCATTTCTTTAATTTCTTTTTCTAATTCTCTCTGCCTTTTTCTTGTTTCTCTTTGTTTTGAGATTTCAAATGAAATGATATATCCTCTCACAGTAGCTTTAAGAGCTTCCCACAATGTGGAGTCTGAGACCTCTCCGTTATCATTCACCTCAATAAAATCTTGGATAATCTTGTTTATATACTCTTTAAAATCTTCATATAATAATAGTTGTGGATTAAATCTCCATTTTTGTTTGATTTTAAGGAGATCAATTTGAATCTGCAAACTCACAGGACTGTGATCTGAGATTATTCTACTATGGTACTCAGGATTACTGACATTGGAGAGGGAAGAGCCTTCCACTAAAAAGTAATCAATTCTCGTGTAGGAATTGTGTACAGTAGAGTAAAATGAATACTCCCTTTTCTTAGGGTGTTTTACTCTCCATATGTCTATGATATTTCTTGATCTCATAAGATTATTAATAGTTTTAGTTGAGTTAGCAATTACATGAGATTTAGTTGACAATCTATCTAAAGTGGGGTCCAAAAGGCAGTTAAAATCACCACCAATGTAGATATGAGAGGAGCTATCATCAGGAAGTAGACCAAAGACTCGATGATAAAAGTTTGAGTCATCAGTGTTTGGTCCATAGATATTCAAAAAAGTTACTGGATAGGATGTAATATGACCATTCAATAAAATAAATCTCCCATTAGGGTCAATTATTTGTGATGTAAGTATGAAAGGCACATTTTTATGAAATAAAATAGCTACACCTCTAGCTTGTGAAGTAAAGGGTGCGTGATAAACCTGAGATATCCAGCTTGTTTTAAGTTTGTGTTGGTTGTCTTTACAGAGATGTGTTTCTTGTAAGAATACAACATCTGCTTTTAATGAATTTAAATGTGAAAAAACCTTCCCTGCTTTAATATTTTTGGCTAAGCCCCTAACATTCCATGAAACTAGTGTGATTTTTTTCTTACAAGTTGACATTATGGTGCCTTTTCTAAACAACAAAATTTGCAGCCTGTTGCCGCAAAACCAAACCACTGACAACACTTCTTTTCTTTGAAACCAACGTCTCGCTCTTCTTTACGTTACAATTAGCCATGTTGTGTGTTTTCTGTTATCTGGGTGTGTGAGTGAAGAAAAAAATATACAACAGCGAGAGAAAAATTGAAAAGATTTTTTGTTATTATTTTTCTTTCCTCATATGCAACAAAAATCTCGGAATTCATCGATAAAATCCATTTATTATTAATACCATAAATGTTTTGTGTATAATTGCAATATTTAATGCCTTGTTTGACAGCTCTGCTTAAAATGTAAATGTCCAAACTTTTTTCCGCCAAGGGCTGCATACTGAACAGTCAAAGTATGTGGGGGGCCATTTTGATATTTTTTATTTTGTAAAAAAAAAAAAAAAGGTAAAGACTCCGGCTTCCTCCCACTTCCAAAGACATGCACCTGGGGATAGGTTGATTGGCAACACTAAATTAGCCCTAGTGTGTGAATGTGAGTGTGAATGTTGTCTGTCTATCTGTGTTGGCCCTGCGATGAGGTGGCGACTTGTCCAGGGTGTACCCTGCCTTCCGCCCGATTGTAGCTGAGATAGGCGCCAGCGCCCACCGCGACCCCGAAAGGGAATAAGCGGTAGAAAATGGATGGATGGATGGATGGTAAAGACAGAAACAAAACTTTGAGTAACAGGTAAATATGTTTATTCATATTAATTGTTAATTAAAACTTCAGCATTTTCTCGTTACATTGCTATTTTTTTGCTTGTTTTTCTTAAATGTTTACTCCTATTGATGTTTCCTCCTGTAAAGAAAAAAAACATATTGATAGTAATCATGATAATATTTAATAGTATTAATACAATTGTAAAACTAAATAACTGTGTCAAAAATTCTGCCTGTGCGAAATAATGACTGTTCAGTCACACATTTTGTTTGTTGTTGTTGTTGTTGTAATTTTTCCAAACTGATTACTTCATAAAACAGTATTTGTTTTAATTTTTTAATTAACTAAACAATTAATGAAAGGTTTTATGTATTATTTGATTTATTTTTATTTATTTTTCTGGAGTGTCTAAACCTTTTTCAAAATGTCAAAGTATGGAATGGCCATTTTAATATGTCTTATATTATTATATAAAACAGTTTCTTAAAAAAATTATATATATATATATATATTGATTGATATATATATACATATATACATATATACTGCGATAAGGTGGCGACTTGTCCAGGGTGTACTTGCCTTCCGCCCGAATGTAGCTAAGATAGGCACCAATGCCCCTGCTACCCCAAAGGGAACAAGCGGTAGAAAAATGGATGGATATATATATCTACATATATATA
Source organism: Nerophis ophidion (assembly GCF_033978795.1). Classification (NCBI taxonomy): domain Eukaryota; kingdom Metazoa; phylum Chordata; class Actinopteri; order Syngnathiformes; family Syngnathidae; genus Nerophis; species Nerophis ophidion. Next base: position 12,624,596 of record NC_084634.1, on the reverse strand, counting down.
TATATATATATATATATATATATATATATATATATATATATATATATATGTGTATATATATATATATATATATATATATATATATATATATGTGTATATATATATATATATATATATATATATATATATATATATATATATATGCATGTGTTTTTGTGTGTGTGTGTATGTATGTATATATATATATATATATATATATATATATATATATATATATATATATATATATATATGTATATATATATATATATATATATATGCATGTGTTTGTGTGTGTGTGTGTATGTATATATATATATATATATATATATATATATATATATATATATATAAATGTTGGTCCACTTTGTTTCACAGTTGACTAAGTTTTCTATTATTAATAACTTGTGTAAAATGTTCTCATATTTCTCGATAGATTCCTTTTTTTTCCTCATATCACTGTTGTTGCAGGCCAACAAAACGAGTACTGGGGCCGCAAATGGCCCCGTGGCCACACTTTGGACACCTGTGATGTAAACGATACTCATTCCTACCTGGACACATTCAAGACAAATACATTAACTGAAAAAAGAAAACTGAGTTTATTATTGCAGAGAAGACACAACTAGGACAACCTAATTGGAGGTGAGGAAAAGATTGATTGAAAGAAGAGGACTAAGGTAAATACACTCAGGTAAAAGGGAAGACAGATTGGGTGTGGACTTGAGAGGAAGGCTGGAAGAGACGGATTAGGTAGACACAGGAGGTGAGGTCTGACTAGACACGGACAAACCACCAGGCACAGACAACCAGAATCTTATCAACATACATTTTCCATCCTATGGCTTGTTCTTAGTGTCATATAAAAGCTGGAGCCTATCCCAGCCGACATGGGTGAGAAGCAAGCTACACCTTGAACTGATCACCTGTCCTAAACATAGCTGCAAATAATGTAGCAAGTCTGTTTGGATCGTCTTAGAAGACGTTTTCACCTTTTCATCCGAGTCGACTTCATCAGTTCAGACGAGATCTGACCAATCTAGGTCAAAGACTAGAATTGACCAATCTAACAAAAAGTTATACCGTACACACAGGTTTCCTCTCACAATCCTCCAAAATACTAAATACTGAGTCTTAATGATAGACTTGCTACATTGTCTATTAATGTTCTTATTCATCCAGGTTATTGTTTTCCAGGGGCATTCAATCGATCCAAATTGATGAGGTGGCGACTTGTCCAGGGTGTAAGCGCCTTCCGCCCGATTGTAGCTGAGATAGGCGCCAGCGCCCCCCGCGACCCCGAACGGGAATAAGCGGCAGAAAATGGATGGATGGATGGAAGTCTGAGCATGAACTGATAAAGACTACTCGAATGAGAAAGGAAAAGTCTTCTAAGACAAACCAAATTGTCAAATTTGGATCGATTGAATGCCCCTGGAAAACAATAACCTGGATGAATAAGAACATTAATAGACAATGTAGCAAGTCTATCATTAAGACTTAGTATTTAGTATTTTGGAGGATTGTGAGAGGAAACCTGTGTGTACAGTATAACTTTTTGTTTACCAAAAAAAGTGAAACCCATTAAGTATTTGTCCAAATTTAACCTGAGAGGCAAGCTACACATTGGATTAACCACCTGTCCTGAACATAGAAACAAATAAGAACTCAATCCATCATTTAGAATCTTTAATTAGTATTATTTTTGGATTGTGAGTGGAAACCAGAGTGTCTACTTAGAACTTCTTGCTTACCTGCGAAGTAAAAAAAAGTTGTGCTCCACCACTTACTTGTCTAGTCTTAACCAGAGAGGCAGGTTACACCTTGGAATGATTACCTGTCCTGAATATAGACAAGAATATTGTCTCAAACAATCAATTAAGAGTTTTTAATTGGTATTATTGGGGATTGTGAGAGGAAACCAGAGTTTATAACTCTGGTAACGATTCGCCTACCAAGAAAGTATAACCGGTAAGTTGTACTCTACCATTTACTTGTCCAAATTTAACCCAAAAGGCAAGCTACACCTTGGACTGACCACCTGTCCTTAATATAGAAACAAATAGCAAGCTATCAGTTATGTTCTTTAATTAGTATTTTGTGGGATTGTGAGAGGAAACCAGAGTATCTATTGAGAACGTCTTGCTTAACAAAAAAGTTGTGGTCTGCAACTTACTTGTCCAAACTTAACCAGAGAGGCAGGTTACACTTTGGACTGATTACCTGTCCTGAACATAGAGAAGAATATTGTCTCAAACAATCAATTAAAAGTTTTTGATTGGTATTATTGGGGATTGTGAGAGGAAACCAGAGTATATAACTCTGGTAACGATTCGCCTACCAAGAAAGTAAAACCGGTAAGTTGTACTCTACCATTTACTTGTCCAAATTTAACCCGGAAGGAAAGTTACACCTTGGACTGACCACCTGTCCTTAACATAGAAACAAATAGCAAGCTATCAGTTATGTTCTTTAATTAGTATTTTGGGGGATTGTGAGAGGAAACCAGAGTATCTATTGAGAACTTCTTGCTTAACAAAAAAGTTGTGGTCTACAACTTACTTGTCCAAACTTAACCAGAGAGACAGGTTACACTTTGGACTGATTACCTGTCCTGAACATAGAGAAGAATATTGTCTCAAACAATCATTTAAGAGTTTTTAATTGGTATTATTGGGGATTGTGAGAGGAAACCAGAGTATATAACTCTGGTAACGATTCGCCTACCAAGAAAGTAAAACCGGTAAATTGTACTGTACCATTTACTTGTCCAAATTTAACCCGGAAGGCAAGCTACACTTTGGACTGACCACCTGTCCTTAACATAGAAACAAATAGCAAGCTATCAGTTATGTTCTTTGATTAGTATTTTGGGGGATTGTGAGAGGAAACCAGAGTATCTATTGAGAACTTCTTGCTTAACAAAAAAGTTGTGGTCTGCAACTTACTTGTCCAAACTTAACCAGAGAGGCAGGTTACACCTTGGACTGACTACCTGTCCTGAACATAGACAAGAATATTGTCTCAAACAATCAATTAAAAGTTTTTGATTGGTATTATTGGGGATTGTGAGAGGAAACCAGAGTATATAACTCTGGTAACGATTCGCCTACCAAGAAAGTAAAACCGGTAAGTTGTACTCTACCATTTACTTGTCCAAATTTAACCCGGAAGGAAAGTTACACCTTGGACTGACCACCTGTCCTTAACATAGAAACAAATAGCAAGCTATCAGTTATGTTCTTTAATTAGTATTTTGGGGGATTGTGAGAGGAAACCAGAGTATCTATTGAGAACTTCTTGCTTAACAAAAAAGTTGTGGTCTACAACTTACTTGTCCAAACTTAACCAGAGAGACAGGTTACACTTTGGACTGATTACCTGTCCTGAACATAGAGAAGAATATTGTCTCAAACAATCATTTAAGAGTTTTTAATTGGTATTATTGGGGATTGTGAGAGGAAACCAGAGTATATAACTCTGGTAACGATTCGCCTACCAAGAAAGTAAAACCGGTAAATTGTACTGTACCATTTACTTGTCCAAATTTAACCCGGAAGGCAAGCTACACTTTGGACTGACCACCTGTCCTTAACATAGAAACAAATAGCAAGCTATCAGTTATGTTCTTTAATTAGTATTTTGGGGGATTGTGAGAGGAAACCAGAGTATCTATTGAGAACTTCCTGCTTAACAAAGAAGTTGTGCTCTACAGCTTACTTGTCCAAACTTAACCAGAGAGGCAAGTTGTACCTTGGACTGATTACCCGTCCTAAACATAGACAAGAATATTGTCTCAATCAATTAAGAGTTTTTAATTGGTATTATTATGGATTGTGAGAGGAAACCAGAGTACATAACTCTGGTAATGATTCACCTACTAAGAAAGTAAAACCGGTAAGGTGTACCCTACCATTTACTTGTCCAAATTTAACCCGAAAGGCAAGCTACACCTTCGACTGACCACCTGTCCTTAACATAGAAACAAATAGAAAGGTATCAGTTATGTTCTTTAATTAGTATTTTGGGGGATTGTGAGAGGAAACCAGAGTATCTATTGAGAACTTCCTGCTTGACAAAGAAGTTGTGCTCTACAGCTTACTTGTCTAAACTTAACTAGAGAAGCAGGTTACACCTTGGACTGATTACCTGTCCTGACCATAGACAAGAATATTGTCTCAAACAATCAATTAAAAGTTTTTGATTGGTATTATTGGGGATTGTGAGAGGAAACCGGAGTATATAACTCTGGTAACGATTCGCCTACCAAGAAAGTACAACCGGTAAGATGTACTCTACCATTTACTTGTCCAAATTTAACCTGGAAGGAAAGCTACACCTTGGACTGACCACCTGTCCTTAACATAGAAACAAATAGCAAGCTATCAGTTATGTTCTTTAATTAGTATTTTGGGGGAATGTGAGAGGAAACCAGAATATCTATTGAGAACTTCTTGCTTAACAAAGAAGTTGTGCTCTACAACTTACTTGTCCAAACTTAACCAGAGAGGCAGGTTACACCTTGGACTGATTACCTGTCCTAAACATAGAGAAGAATGTTGGCTCAAACAATCAATTAAGAGTCTTCATTTGGTATTATTAGGATTGTGAGAGGAAACCAGAGTATATAACTCTGGTAACGATTCGCCTACCAAGAAAGTAAAACCGGTAAGGTGTACTCTACCATTTACTTGTCCAAATTTAACCCGGAAGGAAAGCTACACCTTGGACTGACCACCTGTCCTTAACATAGAAACAAATAGCAAGCTATCAGTTATGTTCTTTAATTAGTATTTTGGGGGATTGTGAGAGGAAACCAGAGTATTTATTGAGAACTTCCTGCTTAACAAAAAAGTTGTGGTCTACAACTTACTTGTCCAAACTTAACCAGAGAGGCAGGTTATACCTTGGACTGATTACCTGTCCTGACCATAGACAAGAATATTTTCTCAAACAATCAATGTAGGTATTATTGGGGATTGTGAGGGGAAACCATAGTATATAACTCTGGTAACGATTTGCCTACCAAGAAAGTAAAACCGGAAAGTTGTACTCTACCATTTACTTGTCTAAATGTAAACCGAAAGGCAAGCTACACCTTGGACTGACCACCTGTCCTTAACATAGAAACAAATAGCAAGCTATCAGTTATGTTCTTTAATTAGTATTTTTAGGCTTTGTGAGAGGAAACCAGAGTATCTACTGAGAACTTCCTGCTTGACAAAGAAGTTGTGCTCTACAGCTTACTTGTCCAAACTTAACCAGAGAGGCAAGTTACACCTTGGACTGACTACCTGTCCTGAACATAGAGAAGAATTTTGGCTCAAACAATCAATTAAGAGTATTTAATTGGTATTAGTGGGGATTGTGAGAGGAAACCAGACTATATAACTCTGGTAACGATTTGCCTACCAAGAAAGTAAAACCGGTAAGTTGTACTCTACCATTTACTTGTCCACATTTAACCCGAAAGGCAAGCTACACCTTGGACTGACCACCTATCCTTAACATACAAAACACAAAGCAAGCTATCAGTTATGTTCTTTAATTAGTATTTTGGGGGATTGTGAGAGGAAACCAGAGTATCTATTGAGAACTTCCTGCTTAACAAAAAAGTTGTGGTCTACAACTTACTTGTCCAAACTTAACCAGAGAGTCAGGTTACACCTTGGACTGATTACCCGTCCTGAACACAGACAAGAATATTTTCTCAAACAATCAATATAGGTATTATTGGGGATTGTGAGAGGAAACCAGAGTATATAACCCTGGTAACGATTCGCTTAGCAAGGAAGTGAAACCATGAAGTCGTGCTCTCCCACGTCTCCAAATCTAACCTAGTTTGTTTTGATTGTGGTTCATAGATCGACCCATAGTCTTTGGCAACAGATTATTCACATATTCGCCTCTTCTCTCCTGTGACCATGAACCGTATACGTGGATAAAGTAAGTGTTCTTGAACAGTTCCTTGTACATTTCCCTCAATGACCTTACAAATTTCCCTGCGAACATTTTTCTATAAGCACGAAAAGGTGCCCGAATCCAGAGTTCCATAAAACCTCCTCCCCGGTTTAAATAATCCAGCATCCCATGCAAAATAATAGATTCAAAACGTGAGGTTTCAGTCTGAACTTTGGCGTCCACAAAGAGCCGAACAGTCATATTTTTATCTGCTCGGAATAAACGCTTGGACAAGCTTGCGCTTATCACAAGATGATTTGTTGTACGCGCAATAATTTGATCGGAGCCGTCTCGCTTTTTTGGCCCAAAAAGTTTTCCTCCACGTCCGCAGAAACCTGCTTGCCGCAAGTTTCAAGTATTATCTCCAATGTGTGTCATGAATGAATTAAAGTTTCCACTGGATGAACGCTCCACTGGTCTTTATCGCTGGTTTTTATTCAAACCTGATGATTTTTCTACATTCTCATACTTTTCCAGTCACCAGTGTGACCTTTTTGAAACATCCAATAATCCTGTGGAGGAGCATCCGCCTGGTCTTGCCTACCACTAGTCTGTATTTGCTGCAATATTTATCCACATTTTATTCCTAAAAAAAAAAAACATAGCTTAATGACCCAAAATTTCACTAACAAGTAATTTTAATGGTTTTTTTTCTTCTTCCTGAAAATAAATCTAGAAGTCATTTCCAATAATACCAATCAGTGTTTGAGTAAGACTCAAAAACGATTAATTTAACCACATAAATCCGAGCTTATGTCGTCCTGTTCAGTGACTACCGTAGTTTTCAGACTATAAGGCGCACTTTAAATCCTTGTATTTTCTCAAAACTGGACAGTGCGCCTTATAACCCGGTGCGCCTAATGTACTGTATTTTTGGAATTATAACTTGCATTTTTTTTCATATTTTGGCCGGGGATTTTGACTTATACTCTGGAGCGACTTACAGTATGTGTGAAGTTATTGACACATTACCGTAAGATATCAAATAAGATTATTTATCTCATTCACGTAAGAGACAAGGCGTATATCAGCAATCGTCACACACACACACATCAACCAATAAAAATATGGCGGGGACGGGTCATGGTAGAAGTGCATTGTGAAAAAAAAGATGCTATTACAGATTGTTTGGTAAACGTATAGCATGTTCTATATGTCATAGTTATTTGGATGACTCTTACCATAATATGTTATGTTAACATACCAGGCACCTTCTCAGTTGGTTATTTATACATACACTTATTCAGCCTGTTGTTCACTATTCTTTATTTATTTTAAATTGCCTTTCAAATGTCTATTCTTCGTGTTGGATTTTATCAAGTAAATTTCCCCCAAAAATGTGACTTACACTCTAGTGCTTGTATTTATTTTTTTTTCCTTCCGTATTATGCGATTTATACTCCAGAGCGATTTATAATCCGAAAAATACGGTACATAATAATTCTGGTTGTGTTTACCAACCTCGAAGCTATTTTAATTGGTACACCTCGGATAAGTGGAAGAAGATGGATGGATGGTGTATTGATGAGTGTGACAAGTAGATGGCAGTCATACATAAGATATATGTGTAAACTGCAAGATGACGCCAGTAAACAAGACCAACATTTTTATGTTTCATTGAGAATATAGAACAGGGGTCACCAACGTGGTGCCCGCGGACCAGATGAGTCGCCCGCTGGCCTATTCTAAAAATAGCTCAAACAGAAGCACTTACCAGTGAGCTGCCTTTATTTTTTTAATTTAATTTTTTTAGTAGCAACCTGGTCTCGCTTTGCTCAACATATTTATTTCTTAGAAAGACAAAACTCAAATAGAATTTGAAAATCCAAGAAAATATTTTAAAGTCTTAGTCTTCACTTGTTTAAATAAATTAATTTATGTTTTTACTTTGCTTCTTATAACTTTCAGAAAGACAATTTTAGAGAAAAAGTACAACCTTAAAAATTATTTTAGGATTTTTAAACACATATACCTTTTTACCTTTTAAATTCTTTCCTCTTCTTTCCTGACAATTTAAATCAATGTTCAAGTTTTTCTTTTATTATTGTAAAGAAAAATAAATACATTTTAATTTAATTCTTCATTTTAGTTTCTGTTTTTTCGAAGAAGAATATTTGTGAAATAGTTCTTCAAACTTAGCATGATTGAAATAAATTACAAATATTCTGGCAAATCTAGAAAATCTGTGGAATCAAATTTAAATCTTATTTCAAAGTCTTTTGAATTTATTTTAAAATGTTTGTTCAAAATGTAGAAGAAATAATTATTTGTCTTTGTTAGAAATACAGCTTGGTCCAATTTGTTATATATTCTAACAAAATGCAGATTGGATTTTAACCTATTTAAAACATGTCATCAAAATTCTAAAATTAATCTTAATAAGGAAAAAATACTAAAGATGTTCCATAAATTTTTTTTTAATTTTTTTCCAAAATATTCAAATCAGCTACTTTTCCTCTTCTTTTTTTCGGTTGAATTTTGAATTTTAAAGAGTAGAAATTGAAGGTAAGCTATGTTTCAAAATTTTATTTAAATTTTTTTCCTGTTTTTTCTCCTCTTTTAAACCGTTCAATTAAGTGTTTTTTTAATCATTTATTCTCTACAAAAAACCTTCCGTAAAAGGAAAAAAAATGTACGACGGAATGACGGACAGAAATACCCATTTGTCTCTATATATATATATATATCAAATGTAAATTAAGCAAATTGGCTATTTCTGGCACTTTATTTAAGTGTGTATCAAACTGGTAGCCCTTCGCATTAATCAGTACCCAAGAAGTAGCTCTTGGTTTCAAAAAGGTTGGTGACATTACAAAAGGCGCTCAAAAATCGGTAAATCTGTTTTATTACGACTTTGGTAAGCTTTGAAGACGCACCGCCTGATGAATTGTCGGAGCATTACGGCTACCGTAGTCAGACGTACTGTGATTCAACATACGATGTTATGTTGGTGTGTGTATCAGGACTGCAAAATAGCATCTATTAGAGCAGGGGTGCCCACACTTTTTCTGCAGGCGAGCTACTTTTCAATTGACCAACTCGAGGGGATCTACCTCATTTATATATATCATTTATATTTATTTATTTATGAAAGAGACATGCTTGTAAACAAGTTAAATGTGTTTAATGATAATACAAGCATGTGTAACACATACAGATGTCTTTCTTTCACAAAGACAAGAATATAAGTTGGTGTATTACCTGATTCTGATGACTTGCATTGATTGGAATCAGACAGTAATGATGATAACGCCCACATTTTCAAAAGGTGGAGAAAAAAAGTTGTCCTTTCTGTACAATACCACATCAAAGTGGTTGGTTTTTGGCATCTAATTCATCCAGCTTCCATACACTTTACAAGAAAAACATTGGCGGCAAATTCCGTAGCTTGCTTGATTGACATTCACGGCACCCGAGGGTCTTGTGAGATGACGCTGGCTGCTGCCAGTTCATTATTATGAAAAAATGACAGAGAGGAAGGCGAGAAACACTTTTTATTTCAACAGACTTTCGCGCCGTCCCTTCCGTCGAAACTCTAAAGGCCGACTGCACATTTCCTATCTTCACAATAAAAGCCCTGCTTCATGCTGCCTGCGCTAACAAAATAAGAGTCTCGGAAAGCTGGCGTGCACAAGTGATGTGCACGCCAGCTTTCTGAGGGATCGCTTGTGCACGCCAGTTTTCCGAGACTCTGTATTTAGTTAGCGCAGGCAGCATGAAGCAGGGCTTTTATTGTGAAGATAGGAAATGTGCAGTCGGCCTTTAGAGTTTTGACGGAAGGTACGGCGCGAGACACTGTTGAAATAAAAAGTTTTTCTCGCCTTCCTCTCGGTCCTATTTTAATAATAATGATCTTGCAGCAGCCAGCATCATCTCACAAGACCCTCCGGTACCGTGAATGTCATTTAAGTAACGTCTTGGTGAAGATTGATGATCAGTAATTTTTAGGTCTATTTTTTTTAAAAGCCTGGCTCGAGATCGACTGACACACCCCCCGCGGTCGACTGGTAGCTCGCGATCGACGTAATGGGCACCCCTGGGTTAGAGGATACATTAGCTGTCATTTTGTTTTGCAACGTTATGCAAAACCAACCGACTTGAAGATGGTCTGTAAAACATGATTTTTGCAACATTTTGACCAAAGAACCATCATCACAAGTTATGTAGACCACAAGTAAGTGTTTTAGATTTAGAAAAAAAAATCATAATGCGACTCCTTTAGTGCGACCTATGGCCCGGAAAATATGGTACTCACAAAACAGATACGGTGAACAAATGCATGTGAAAAAATACACTTAAAGGGGAACATTATCACCAGACCTATGTAAGCATCAATATATACTTTGATGGTGCAAAAAAAGACCATATATTTTTTTAACCGATTTCCGAACTCTAAATGGGTGAATTTTGGCGGATTAAACGCCTTTCTTTTTATCGCTCTTTTCGCGATGACGTCAGATCGTGACGTCTCCGAGGTAACACAGCCGCCATTTTAATTTTCAACACATTGTAAACATTGGGTATCAGCTCTGTTATTTTCCGTTTTTTCGACTATTTTCGGAACTTTGGAGACATCAAACCTCGTCGGTGTGTGCTCGGAGGGTGTAACAACACTAACAGGGAGGGATTCAAGTTGCACCACCGGCCCGAATATACGAAAGTGTCTGCCGCCAGACCCCCATTGAATGTGCCGGAGTGTCTCCACATTTTACCGGCGATGACAGACATGGCACAGAGATGTAGGGATAACCTGCAGATGCATTTGCAACGATAAAGTCAACATGATCAAAAAGGTGAGTTTTGTTGATGTTGACTTATGTGCTAATCAGACATATTTGGTCGCGGCGTGACTGCCAGCTAATCGATGCTAAAATGCTATGCTAATCGACGCTATCATGCTATTTACCGGCGATGCTAAAGCAGACATGACACAGAGATGTATGGATAACCTGCAGATGCATTTGCAACTATAAAGTCAACGAAATCACAAAGGTGAGTTTTGTTGATGTTGACTGCCAGCTAATCGATGCTAAAATGCTAGGCTAATCGATGCTAACATGCTATTTACCGGCGATGCTAAAGCAGACATGGCACAGAGATGTATGGATAACCTGCAGATGCATTTGCAACTATATTACGTTTCCTTCCACCCACACTTAATGCGAAAAAAACACTTACCAATCGACGGATTTAAGTTCCTCCAGTGTCAAGAGATGCGAAAGTCCTGATAGTTTGGTCCGCACATTTTACCGGCGATGCTAACGCAGCTATTCGGCCATGCTATGGCTATGAATAGCGTCAATAGCTATTCGCTCAATAGCTTCAGTTTCTTCTTCAATACTTTCATACTCCAACCATTCGTTTCAATACATACGTAATCTGTTGAATAGCTTAAACTGCTGAAATCCAAGTCTGAATCCGAGCTAATGTCGCTATACCTTGCTGTGGTATTCGCCGTTGTTTGTTTACATCGGCAGCACTGTGTGACGTCACAGGGAAATGGATAGTCGCATCGCAAATAGCGAAAATCATGCACTTTAAAGTTTTTTTAGGGATATTCGGGGACCGGTAAAATTTTGAAAAAAACTTCAAAAAATACAACAAGCCACTGGGAACTGATTTTTTATTGTATTTAACCCTTTTGAAATTGTGATAATGTTCCCCTTTAAAATGGAATCGATAGAGCCTATACTTCCATTTCCTCTTCCACAGACACCATTTCAGCGTTTGAGGAAAACATCAATGGAAGAGGACACAAAAAATAGCGGCATACCTTATTTTATTCTGTTTTTCCGCAAGTTCTGACTCACTTCCTACCCTCGAGATCACATTTCTCTTGAGTCTTTTACATTTTGTTCCGTTCAAAGTCCGACCAAAACCCTTCTTCTTCCAAAACCATCCATCCATTTTCTACCGCTTGTCCCTTTTTTTGGGGGGGGGGGGTCGCGGAGGGTGCTGGAGCCGATCTCAGCTGCATTCGGGCGGAAGGCGGAGTACACCCTGGACAAGTCGCCACCTCATTGCAGGGCCAACACAGATAAAATGACAACATTCACACACTATAGCCAATTTAGTGTTGCCAATCAACCTATCCCCAGGTGCATGTCTTTGGAGGTGGGAGGAAGCAGGAGTACCTGAAGGGAACCCACGCAGTCACGGGGAGAACATGCAAACTCTACACAGAAAGATTGAACCCAGGACTGCTCAGGATTTTCGTATTGTGAGGCACATGCACTAACCCCTGTTCCTTCCCCTTCTTCCAAAACCAAATCGTTAAAATCATTACTGCAAATTACACCCCTTGGTCCATCCCTTTTACGATTACGATTAGTTTTTTCTTTTAAAACGGGATCGTTAAAATGATGACTGCAAATCACACCTCACGGTCCGTCCCTTTTTGCCTGAGTCAATTTGAGTGTAGGTGTCATTACTTTCTAATTATCCATCATTCGGGGAGGTCTTTACTTCAATCAATCAATCAATCAATCAATGTTTATTTTTATAGCCCTAAATCACACGTGTCTCAAAGGGCTGCACAAGCCACAACGACATCCGCGGTACAGAGCCCAAATAAGGGGAAGGAAAAACTCACCCCAATGGGATGTCGATGTCAATGACTATGAGAAACTTTGATTGATTGATTGATATGCGGTCCTCTCCAATCAATCAATCAATGTTTACTTATATAGCCCTAAATCACTAGTGTCTCAAAGGGCTGCACAAACCACAACACAAACCACTACGACATCCTCGGGAGGCCCACATAAGGGCAAGGAAAACTCACCCCCAGTGGGACGTCGGTGACAATGATGACTATGAGAACCTCGGAGGGGACAAAAGCAATGGATGTCTAGCGGGTCTAACATGATACTTTGAAAGTTCAATCCATAATGGATCCAACACAGCCGCGAGAGTCCAGTCCAAAGCGGATCCAACACAGCAGCGAGAGTCCCGTTCACAGCGGAGCCAGTAGGAAACCATCCCAAGCTGAGGCGGATCAGCAGTGCACAGATGTCCCAGCCGATACACAGGCGAGCGGTCCATCCTGGGTCCTGACTCTGGACGAACGGTTCATCCTGGGTCCCGACTCTGGACAGCCAGTACGTCATCCATGGCCACCGGATCGGACCGGACCCCCTCCACAAGGGAGAATGGGACATAGGAGAAAAAGAAAAGAAACGGCAGATCAACTGGTCTAAAAAGGGGAGTCTATCTAAAGGCTAGAGTATGAGTTATGTGGGTAACCCCCCTCTAGGGAAGACCGAAAGCAATGGACATCGAGTGGGTCTAACATAATCTCGTGAAAGTCCAGTCCATAGTGTATCTAACATAATAGTGAGAGTCCAGTCCATAGCGGGGCCTGCAGGAGACCATCCAAAGGGAAGACGGGTCAGCAGCGCAGAGTTGTCCCCAACCGATGGACAGGCAAGCGGTCCACCCCCTGGTCCCAACTCTGGACAGCCAGCACTTCATCCATGGCCACCGGACCAGTGTCCCCCCCGCACCCTGCACAAGGGAGAGTGGGGCAGAGGAGAAAAGAAAAGAAACGGCAGATCAACTGGTCTAAAATGGGGGTCTATTTAAAGGCGAGTGTATATAAATTACATTTAAGATGGGACTTAAGTGCTTCTACTGAGGTAGCATCTCGAACTGTTACCGGGAGGGCATTCCAGAGTACTGGAGCCCCGAATAGAAAACGCTCTATAGCCCGCAGACTTGTTTTTTGGCTCTGGGAATCACTAATAAGCCGGAGTTCATTGAACGCAGATTTCTTGCCAGGACATATGGTACAAAACATTCGGCAAGATAGGATGGAGCTAGACCGTGTAGTATTTTTTACGTAAGTAGTAAAACCTTAAAAGTCAGTAGTATTGCTACAACCGGCAACAGTGCATCTGGCAGACATATTTCAACATTCCTTTGAATGTTGCGAGGAAATATAGTGAAATACCAAAACGCATAAAACTGCCTCGGTAGACTAGAGAAACTATGTTTAGGTTTACAACTATGAAACCTTTATTTGGGCATCACTGGGTGTGGTGTACAAGTTCTCGCAATGCATGTGTGGGTTTGGCTGGTGTTTGAATGTTATCCTTCAAACTAGTGACAAATAACTTAATAGTAGGCAAAGGAATTGGCTCCCACTCTCTTTCAGAGCCTGGATGCAAGGACAATTACAGTTGTGGGCACTGTGATCAGAAGGAAAAGTGCTCAAATTTCCATGTGGGATGTTGTGCTTTTTGCTCATCTTTCATCCCCAAGTAAGCCAGAGACTTTCTGGAGAAAGTCCAGAGATTTGAAAAGTATTTTGCCATTTGTTTGAATCCGCAAGCTCCAAAGATTGAGAAAGGCTGAAGGCGGTTCTTTTTTGAAGTAAGTAGAAATAATCCGACGTTTCCTAACCAGAACCGGTTTTGACAGAACAAGTTTGTCGTTGATTGTACCCAAGTTGACAGCTGATTTAAATTTTGCTGAAACCGACATGGACGGTCGCTCGGGAGTTTAAATCCTCCCCTTGAACCATTTTCCTGTTAGCATTATGGACTTAGTAAGTGTCTTTCTTAGCTACTAATCGTTGCGCTTTGTAAAAATACAGAGATAAATCTTGGTTTTATAGTCATATAATTTATCAAACACTAAGTCAGTTTCCTGCCTGTTTTACATTAAGTTTCGGCTCTTAAATTTTCTAAGAACCTTTGCTTCGGATTCTTTTTGGATCAGGCCCCCGTTTCTGATCTACTCTCATGCCATTCAGTCGATCGTCACTGGACTGTTCGGTTTTGTTTTAGAAGACGTTCTGTTGTGCATTTCATCCGAGAAGGCTTCATCTGACTTAGATTGATCAGATTTAGTCTAAACTAGATCGGACCATTCTAAGTTTGGTACAAGATCTGAGGAATCTAAGTTTGATACTAAATCTGACCAACCTAAGTTTGATAGTATTGATTGATTGAGACTTTTATTAGTAGATTGCACAGTAGAGTACATATTCCGTACAATTGACCACGTAATGGTAACATACGAATACGTTTTTCAACTTTTTTAAGTCGGGATCCACGTTAATCAATTCGTGGTAGCAGATCTGTAGCGATCTTTGTTTGATACTAGACCTGAGCAATCTAAATCGGATACTGGATCTGACCAATCTACGTGTGATACTAGATCTGACCAATCTGAGTTTGATACTAGATCTGACCAATCTGAGTTTGATACTAGATTTTACCAATTTAGGTTTGTTACTAAATCTGACCAATCTAAGTTTGATAGTATGGATTGATTGATTGATACTTTTATTCGTAGATTGCACAGACAGTACATATTCCGTACAATTGACCACGTAATGGTAACACCAGAATAAGTTTTTCAACTTGCTTAAGTCCGGATCCACGTTAATCAATTCATGGTAGTAGATATGGAGTAATATAAGTTTAATACTAGATCTGAGCAATCTAAATCAGATACTGGATCTGACCAATCTAAGTGTGATACTATCTGACCAATCTGAGTTTGATACTAGATCTGACCAATTTAAGTGTGATACTAGATCTGACCAATCCAGGTTTGTTACTAGATATGAACAATCTAAGTTTGATGGTATGGATTAATTGATTGAAACTTTTTTTAGTAAATATCACAGTACAGTACATATTCCGTACAATTGACCACTAAATGGTAACACCCGAATAAGTTTTTCAACTTGTTTAAGTCGGGATCCACGTTAATCAATTCATGGTAGCAGATCTGTAGCGATCTTTGTTTGATACTAGATCTGAGCAATCTAAATGGGATACTGGATCTGACCAATCTAAGTGTGATACAAGATCTGACCAATCTGAGTTTGATACTAGATCTGACCAATCTGAGTTTGATACTAGATTTTACCAATCTAGGTTTGTTACTAAATCTGACCAATCTCAGTTTGATAGTATGGATTGATTGATTGAGACTTTTATTAGTAGATTGCACAGTACAGTACATATTCCGTACAATTGACCACGTAATGGTAACACCAGAATAAGTTTTTCAACTTTCTTAAGCCTGGATCCACGTTAATCAATTCATGGTAGTAGATATGGAGTAATATACGTTTGATACTAGATCTGAGCAATCTAAATCGGATACTAGATCCGACCAATCTGAGTTTGATATTAGATCTGACCAATCTAAGTGGGATACTAGATCTTACCTATCTACGTTTGATTGTATGGATTGATTGATTGATACTTTTATTAGTATATTGCACAGTACAGTACATATTCCGTACAATTGACCACTAAATGGTAACACCCGAATAAGTTTTTCAACTTGTTTAAGTCCGGATCCACGTTAATAAATTCATTGAAGTAGATCTGGAACAATCTGAGTTTGATACTAGATCAGAGCAATCTAAATCGGATACTAGATATGACCAATCTGAGTTTGATATTAGATCTGACCAATCTAAGTGGGATACTAGATCTTACCCATCTAAGTTTGATTGTATGGATTGATTGATTGATACTTTCATTAGTAGATTGCACAGTACAGTACATATTCCGTACAATTGACCACTAAATGGTAACACCAGAATAAGTTTTTCAACTTGCTTAAGTCCGGATCCACGTTAATCAATTCATGGTAGTAGATATGGAGTAATATAAGTTTGATACTAGATCTGATCAATCTTAATCGGATACTGGATCCGACCAATCTAAGTGTGATACTATCCGACCAATCTGAGTTTGATACTAGATCTGACCAATTTAAGTGTGATACTAGATTTGACCAATCCAGGTTTGTTACTAGATATGAACAATCTAAGTTTGATGGTATGGATTAATTGATTGAGACTTTTTTTAGTAAATATCACAGTACAGTACATATTCCGTACAATTGACCACTAAATGGTAACACCCGAATACGTTTTTCAACTTGTTTAAGTCGGGGTCCACGTTAATCAATTCATGGTAGTAGATCTGTAGAGATCTTTGTTTGATACTAGATCTGAGCAATCTAAATCGGATACTGGATCTGACCAATCTGAGTTTGATACTAGATCTGACCAATCTGAGTTTGATACTAGATTTTAACAATCTAGGTTTGTTACTAAATCTGACCAACCTCAGTTTGATAGTATGGATTGATTGATTGATACCTTTATTAGTAGATTGCACAGTACAGTACATATTCCGTACAATTGACCACTAAATGGTAACACCCGAATAAGTTTTTCAACTTGCTTAAGTCCGGATCCACGTTAATCAATTCATGGTAATAGATATGGAGTAATATAAGTTTGATACTAGATCTGAGCAATCTAAATCGGATACTGGATCCGACCAATCTAAGTGTGATTCTATTTGACCAATCTGAGTTTGATACTAGATCTGACCAATTTAAGTGTGATACTAGATCTGACCAATCCAGGTTTGTTACTAGATATGAACAATCTAAGTTTGATAGTATGGATTGATTGATTGAAACTTTTATTAGTAGATTGCACAGTACAGTACATATTCCGTACAATTGACCACGTAATGGTAACACCCGAATACGTTTTTCAACTTGCTTAAGTCCGGATCCACGTTAATCAATTCATGGTAGTAGATATGGAGTAATATAAATTTGATACTAGATCTGAGCAATCTAAATCGGATACTGGATCCGACCAATCTAAGTGTGATACTATCTGACCAATCTGAGTTTGATACTAGATCTGACCAATTTAAGTGTGATACTAGATCTGACCAATCCAGGTTTGTTACTAGATATGAACAATCTAAGTTTGATGGTATGGATTAATTGATTGAGACTTTTTTTAGTAAATATCACAGTACATTACATATTCCGTACAATTGACCCCTAAATGGTAACACCCGAATAAGTTTTTCAACTTGTTTAAGTCGGGGTCCACGTTAATCAATTCATGGTAGTAGATCTGTAGCGATCTTTGTTTGATACTAGATCTGAGCAATCTAAATCGGATACTGGATCTGACCAAACTAAGTGTGATACAAGATCTGATCAATCTGAGTTTGATACTAGATCTGACCAATCTGAGTTTGATACTAGATTTTACCAATCTAGGTTTGTTACTAGATCTGACCAATCTAAGTTTGATAGTATGGATTGATTGATTGAGACTTTTATTAGTAGATTGCACAGTACAGTACATATTCCGTACAATTGACCACGTAATGGTAACACCAGAATAAGTTTTTCAACTTTCTTAAGCCTGGATCCACGTTAATCAATTCATGGTAGTAGATATGGAGTAATATACGTTTGATACTAGATCTGAGCAATCTAAATCGGATACTAGATCCGACCAATCTGAGTTTGATATTAGATCTGACCAATCTAAGTGGGATACTAGATCTTACCAATCTACGTTTGATTGTATGGATTGATTGATTGATACTTTTATTAGTATATTGCACAGTACAGTACATATTCCGTACAATTGACCACTAAATGGTAACACCCGAATAAGTTTTTCAACTTGTTTAAGTCCGGATCCACGTTAATAAATTCATGGAAGTAGATCTGGAACAATCTGAGTTTGATATTAGATCAGAGCAATCTAAATCGGATACTAGATCTGACCAATCTGAGTTTGATATTAGATCTGACCAATCTAAGTGGGATACTAGATCTTACCAATCTAAGTTTGATTGTATGGATTGATTGATTGATACTTTCATTAGTAGATTGCACAGTACAGTACATATTCCGTACAATTGACCACGTAATGGTAACACCCGAATAAGTTTTTCAACTTGCTTAAGTCCGGATCCACGTTAATCAATTCATGGTAGTAGATATGGAGTAATATAAGTTTGATACTAGATCTGATCAATCTTAATCGGATACTGGATCCGACCAATCTAAGTGTGATACTAGATCTGACCAATCTGAGTTTGATACTAGATCTGACCAATTTAAGTGTGATACTAGATCTGACCAATCCAGGTTTGTTACTAGATATGAACAATCTAAGTTTGATGGTATGGATTAATTGATTGAGACTTTTTTTTAGTAAATATCACAGTACAGTACATATTCCGTACAATTGACCCCTAAATGGTAACACCCGAATACGTTTTTCAACTTGTTTAAGTCGGGGTCCACGTTAATCAATTCGTGGTAGTAGATCTGTAGCGATCTTTGTTTGATACTAGATCTGAGCAATCTAAATCGGATACTGGATCTAACCAATCTAAGTGTGATACAAGATCTGATCAATCTGAGTTTGATACTAGATCTGACCAATCTGAGTTTGATACTAGATCTGACCAATCTGAGTTTGATACTAGATCCAACCAATCTGAGTTTGATACTAGATTTTACCAATCTAGGTTTGTTACTAAATATGACCAATCTAAGTTTGATAGTATGGATTGATTGATTGATACTTTTATTAGTAGATTGCACAGTACAGTACATATTCTGTACAATTGACCACGTAATGGTAACACCCGAATAAGTTTTTCAACTTGTTTAATTTGGGATCCACGTTAATAAATTCATGGAAGTAGATCTGGAACAATCTGAGTTTGATACTAGATCAGAGCAATCTAAATCGGATACTAGATCTGACCAATCTGAGTTTGATATTAGATCTGACCAATCTAAGTGGGATACTAGATCTGACCAATCTAAGTTTGATAGTATGGATTGATTGATTGATACTTTTATTAGTAGATTGCACAGTTCAGTACATATTCCGTACAATTGACCACTAAATGGTAACACCCGAATACGTTTTTCAACTTGTTTAAGTCGGGGTCCACGTTAATCAATTCATGGTAGTAGATCTGTAGCGATCTTTGTTTGATACTAGATCTGAGCAATCTAAATCGGATACTGGATCCGACCAATCTAAGTGTGATACAAGATCTGACCAATCTGAGTTTGATACTAGATCTGACCAATCTGAGTTTGATACTAGATTTTACCAATTTAGGTTTGTTACTAAATCTGACCAATCTAAGTTTGATAGTATGGATTGATTGATTGAGACTTTTATTAGTAGATTGCACAGTACAGTACATATTCCGTACAATTGACCCCTAAATGGTAACACCCGAATACGTTTTTCAACTTGTTTAAGTCGGGGTCCACGTTAATCAATTCATGGTAGTAGATCTGTAGCGATATTTGTTTGATACTAGATCTGAGCAATCTAAATCGGATACTGGATCCGACCAAACTAAGTGTGATACAAGATCTGATCAATCTGAGTTTGATACTAAATCTGACCAATCTGAGTTTGATACTAGATCTGACCAATCTGAGTTTGATACTACATTTTACCAATCTAGGTTTGTTACTAAATCTGACCAATCTAAGTTTGATAGTATGGATTGATTGATTGATACTTTTATTAGTAGATTGCACAGTACAGTACATATTCCGTACAATTGACCACGTAATGGTAACACCCGAATAAGTTTTTCAACTTGTTTAATTTGGGATCCACGTTAATAAATTCATGGAAGTAGATCTGGAACAATCTGAGTTTGATACTAGATCAGAGCAATCCAAATCGGATACTAGATCTGACCAATCTGAGTTTGATATTAGATCTGACCAATCTAAGTGGGATACTAGATCTTACCAATCTAAGTTTGATTGTATGGATTGATTGAGTGATACTTTTATTAGTAGATTGCACAGTACAGTACACATTCCGTACAATTGACCACGTAATGGTAACACCAGAATAAGTTTTTCAACTTGCTTAAGTCCGGATCCACGTTAATCAATTCATGGTAGTAGATATGGAGTAATATAAGTTTGATACTAGATCTGATCAATCTAAATCGGATACTGGATCTGACCAATCTAAGTGTGATACTAGATCTGACCAATCTGAGTTTGATACTAGATCTGACCAATCTAAGTGTGATACTAGATCTGACCATTGAGATTTTGATTCTAGATCTGACCAATCTAAGTTTGATACTAGATCTTACCAATCTAAGTGTGATTATGATCTGACCAATCTAGGTTTGTTACTAGATCCGACCAATCTAAGTGTGGTACTAGATCTGACCAGTCTAAGACTAGATCTGACCAAACCAATCCTCTGAAATGACTCCCTAGTGGTCTACATAACATTTAACAGTGGATCTTTGGTCAACATTTTGCAGACGGCCTTTAAAAACATCACTGTGACAGGTCTCCAGCTGTCATCGTGTGGGTTGCAAGGACCATCGATGCAAGACACATGGTAGCAGGTTTGACTCTTGTTTATTATTTTAACAACCAAGTTTTCGTTCCAGTCGGTCGCACCAATTTCTAGCGCGACCTCTCTTCCTGCTCGTCTCTGCGCGCCTTCCTGGTCGTTCTCGTCGTCTTCGTCATCGGGTGTTTCCTCTCCTACTTCTGCCATGATTGCTCCTCCTTCTCCCCTTTTATGCTGCAGCAGAAGATGCAGGGATTGAGAGCAGGTGTGTCGTTTACGCACCTGACTCGGATTGCTGCGGTGTCGCTCCAAGTGCGCTCCGCTACATGCTCCGCCTCCTGGCTGCCATCTCGGTTAGGACCGTTGTCCGTCTTATCCTTCCGTCGGCTCGTCGGCTCCGTCCCTCCACAATCACCAAATGAACAAGTTCCAAATAGCTTGTTTCCCGGACGTATGAAAGAAGTCAAGGTTGTTTTCTTGGTTTGATTGGACTTTTTCAGGACTTATGCAGATCCCAAATACACAACAGTAGGTCCGAATAGGTAAGAAAAGTAGTATAGCAAATAGTTCAATGGTTTCTGCAAGCGAAAGCCAAAGCTCCCAACCCCGAGTGGCGACCTCGGATGGTAGGTCCATGGGGGCCCCTCCTCCATCCGTCCCGACAACACCCCACAAGGATTATGTCTCCCGGCTGGGAACACCTCGATGATCTCCCAGTGGAGCTGAACGAGTGGAGGATAATGGACAGATAATATTTAGAGTAACCAACTCATTACCGACGGAAAATAATTTGATAAATACACGACTTATAATTAAAATGTGTACATCTCGAGTGGAGGATAATCAAGTGGTTTAAAAGTGACCTGATGTCACGCAGGCTGGCAGTCTTACAAATGCTAATAGAGTTTGCCGCCCCCCATTTTTAATTACATCCTCAACTTAATTAAAAAGTTCCGTGACATTTTGTATTGGCAAGTAATCACGCCGGTTTAAACAGGCGTCCCAGAAGGGGAGAACAAGATCTTGGCACTCCGGACCCGAAATGACTGCTTCATTCAGTCCAAGTCTCTCCAGAAAACTGCGTAGTGTTTTTATTTTAGTACTCACTTTGCTCTCTTTGTTTCCTTCCGTATTTATTCGGGATGACAAAAACCGTTCACGCGTCTTTAGGCCACGAGAAAAAGCCGATTTTTTTACACTTCATAATGCAAAAAAAACAAACAAACCGTTGTCTTCTTGTCTCTCATAAAGATTGTGAACGATAGGTCAAAAAAACAAACGCAATTCGTGCTGACATATAAGCTTTTTTATGTCTTTTTGTAGTTAGCGTTTGCGGCTAACACCGTAGCACGCCGATGTGTTAGTACGCTACAAAACAAGTTTCTCTGTGTTCTCTCTTAAAATAGCAATGTTGCTACAGTTTGGTTATTATACAGGTTGAGGAATGTGAATGAAGTATTATTGATGGTTTTTTAATGCATTTTTAAATTGATTTAGCCATTAGCTGCATTACTAGCCACCAAGAACAAGCCATTTTTTTACACATTACAATGCAAAAAAACCCAAAAACTTTTGTCTTCTTGTCCCTCATAAAGATTGTGAACGACAAACGCGATACGTGGTGACGTAAAAGCTAGCTTAACTCTTTCCATAGTTAGCTTTTGTGGCTAACACTGTGTTAAAACGCTAAAAAAAATAGTTCCTCAGTGTTCACCCTTACAATAAAAATGTTGCTACAGTTTGGTTATCATACAGGTTACAGAACGTGGATGAAGTATTGTTGACACTTTTTGAATGCATTTTTAAAGTGATTTAGCCATTAGCTGCTTTGCTAACCACCAAGAAGAAGCCGATTGTTTACACATATAATGCAAAAAAAAACAAAACACACGTTTGTCTTCTTGTCTCTCATAAAGATTGTGAACGACTGGCCAAATAAACAAACCCGATTCGTGACGTACAAGCTAGCTTAACTCTTTCCATAGTTAGCTTTTGCGGCTAACACTGTGTTAAAACGCTAAAAAAAATAGTTCTTCAGTGTTCACCCTTACAATAAAAATGTTGCTACAGTTTGGTTATTATACAGGTTACAGAACGTGGATGAAGTATTGTTGACACTTTTTGAATGCATTTTTAAAGTGATTTACCCATTAGCTGCTTTGCTAACCACCAAGAAGAAGCCGATTGTTTACACAAAAACTGCAAAAAAACAACAACACACGTTTGTCTTCTTGTCTCTCATAAAGATTGTGAACGACAGGCCAAAAAAACAAACCCGATTCGTGAAGTACAAGCTAGCTTATCGCTTTCCGTTGTTAGCTTTTGCGGCTAACACTGTGTTAGTACGCTAGAAAAAGAGTTCCTCAATGTTCACTCTTACAATAACAATGTTGCTACAGTTTGGTTATTATACAGGTTACGCAACGTAAATGAAGTATTGTTGACGGTTTTTGAATGCATTTTTAAAGTGATTTAGCCATTAGCTGCATTACTAACCACAAAGAAAAAGCCAATTTTTTACACTTTATAATGCAAAAAAAAACAACAACAAACATTTGTCTTCTTGTCTCTCATAAAGATTGTGAACGACAGGTCAATTTAACAAACGTGATTCGTGCTGACGTACAAGCTAGCTTATCTCTTTCCGTAGTTAGCTTTTGCGGCTAAAACTGTGCTAGTACGGTAGAATAATAGTTCCTCAGTGTTCACTCTTACAATAACAATGTTGCTACAGTAAATGAAGAATTGCTGACGGTTTTTGAATGCATTTTTAAAGTGATTTAGCCATTAGCTGCATTACTAGCCCCCAAGAACAAGCCAATTTTTTACACGTTATAATGCAAAAAAAACCATCAAAAGTTTGTATTCTTGTCTCTCATAAAGATTGTAAAAGACAGGCCCAAAAAACTAACGCGATGCGTACTGACATACAAGCTAGTTTATCTATTTCCGTAGTTAGCTTTTGTGACTAACACTGTGCTACTACGCTAGGAAAAGAGTTCCTCAATGTTCACTCTTACAATAACAATGTTGCTACAGTTTGGTTATTATACAGGTTATGCAACGTAAATGAAGTATTGTTGTCTGTTTTTAAAGTGATTTAACCATTAGCTGCATTACTAGCCACCGAGAACAAGACCATTTTTTTACATGTTACAATGCAAAAAAACAAACAAACTTTTTGTCAGGACTTGGACTATGACTTGGATTGTTTCTCCGTTGCAAAGGCAAATTGGCATGAGCGAGACGTGAATGTGAGTACATTTTAATTTTTTACACTAATAAACTACAAAAAAGGCAAACAAAGGGCGCTCACAAGGACGTACAAACATTTAGCTACTGAAAACAAAACTAGCACAATGGCATGACTATAGACAAAAACAAAACCATACAACTGTGACATAAATAACAAAAATGTACTGCGTCTGAGACAAGGGAATGAAAAAACAGCATGGCTTGGCATGAATCGGGTTGAGGGATATGTAAATTTGCCAGGCTGACTTCCTGGCAACTTCCCGGTTTAAATAATAGCTATGATGATTGAAAACAGGTGCATGACATGGGGATAGGGGCGTGGCATGAGGGCAAGGTGAAAATCAATGAGTTGACATGGTAATAAAGAAAACAAGGAAGTGCAGGAACAGGAACTGAGTTTCTAAAAAATAAAACCAAACATGACAAAAACCAAACCCGATCCCATGAGCGTGACACTTTTGTCTTCTTGTGTCTCATAAAGATTGTGAACGACAGGCCCAAAAAACTAACGAGATGCGTGCTGACGTACAAGCCAGCTTATCTCTTTACGCAGTTCGCTTTTGCGGCTAACACCGTCACACGCCGATGTGTTAGTACGCTGGAAAACGAGATCCTATGTGTTCACTCTTACAATAACAAAGTTGCTACAGTTTGGTTATTATACAGGTTATACAATGTAAATGAAGAATTGTTGACGGTTTTTGAATGCATTTCTAAAGTGATTTAGCCATTAGCTGCATTACTAGCCACCAAGAACAAGCCAATTTTTTTACACGTTACAATGCAAAAAAAACCAACAAACAAACTTTTGTTTTTCTTGTCTCTCATAAAGATTGTGAACGACAAACGCGATTTGTGCTGACGTACAAGCTAGCTTATCTCTTTCCGTCATTAGCTTTAGTGGCTAACACTGTGTTTGTGCGCTAGAAAAACAGTTCTTCAGTGTTCACTCTTACAATATCAATGTTGCTACGGTTTGGTTGTTATACAGGTAACAGAACGTAAATGAAGTATTGTTGACGATTTTTGAAAGCATTTTTAAAGTGAGTTAGCCATTAGCCGCATTACTAGCCACCAAGAAAAAGCCAATTTTTTTTACACGTTATAATGCAAAAAAAACCCAAAAACTTTTGTCTTCTTGTCTTTCATAAAGATTGTGAACGACAGGCCAAAAAAAAACCTGTGATTCGTGCTGCTGTACAAGCTAGTTTATCTCTTTCTGTTGTTAGTTTTTGCGGCTAACACTGTGCTAGTACGCTAGAAAAAGAGTTCCTCTGTGTTCACTCTTACAATAACAAGGTTGCTACAGTTTGGTTATTATACAGGTTACGCAACAAAAATGAAGAATTGTTGACAGTTTTAGAATGCATTCTTAAAGTGATTTAGCAATTAGCTGCATTGCTAGCCACCAAGAACAAGCCATTTTTTTACACGTTATAATGCAAAATAACAAAACAAACGTTTGTCTTCTTGTCTTTCATAAAGATTGTGAACGACAAACGCGATTTGTGCTGACATACAAGCTAGCTTATCTCTTCCCGTCATTAGCTTTTACAGCAAACACTGTGTTAGTACGCTAGAAAAATAGTTCCTCATTGTTCACTCTTACAATAACAATGTTGCTACAGTTTGGTTATTATACAGGTTACACAACGTAAATGAAGTATTGTTGATGCTTTTTGAATGCATTTTTAAAGTGAGTTAGACATTAGCCGCATTACTAGCCTCCAAGAACAAGCCAATTTTTTTACACATTATAATGCAAAAAAACAAACAAACTTTTGTCTTCTTGTCTCTCATAAAGATTGTGAACGACAGGCCAAAAAAACTAACAATTAAACAAACGTGATTCGTGCTGACGTACAAGCTAGCTTATCTATTTCCGTAGTTAGCTTTTGCGGCGAACACTGTGTTAGTACGCTAGAATAATAGTTCCTCAGTGTTCATTCTTACAATAACAATGTTGCTACAGTAAATTAAGAATTGTTGACGGTTTTTGAATGCCTTTTTAAAGTGATTTAGCCATTAGCTGCATTACTAGCCACCAAGAACAAGCCAATTTTTTACACGTTATAATGCAAAAAAACCCATCAAAAGTTTGTCTTCTTGTCTCTCATAAAGATTGTAAAAAACAGGCCAAAAAAACTAACGCGATGCGTACTGACATACAAGCTAGTTTATCTATTTCCGTAGTTAGCTTTTGCGACTAACACTGTGCTACTACGCTGGAAAAAGAGTTCCTCAATGTTCACTTTTACAATAACAATGTTGCTACAGTTTGGTTATTATACAGGTTACAGAACGTATTGTTGAAGGTTTTTGAATGTATTTTTAAAGGGATTTAGTGGTCAAGTTGATAGCTAACATTAGCTGCATCGCTAACCGCCAAGAACGAGTCGATTTTTACATGTTACAATGCCCCCCAAAAAAACTTTCTGTGTACTCTGTGTACTATCTAGCTATCTATCTATCTATTTAATGATTGGCAAAATTCCCCAAAAATGTGCAGTTAAATTATTCCTTTTTTTGATGGCACTTTAGTAATCCTACTTAGCGTCAACTCGTTAAACATGGTGAGGCGGTGAACCAATTAGCCCTGACAAACGAGGGACGACTGTACTCTGTTGTGTTCGGGGAAACCTCTCAATGAACTCTGGGATTGAATTTCCTCCCTCATTCAGGTGCATCGCATATTGGAATCATTAGCTCGCATAATACATCCTGAACTGGCTACTTTGGGTTTTCGGGGGCGGGGGGGTGGGGCCATTAAACTGAGTTAGGATTGGACGAGTGCCTCAAATGCCTTCCCATCGCAATAGATCAGAGCGGGCCGGGTCCAAGTATCTCCCGTTGATCTCTCCGCACATGTCAGAATTTTTTTTTTTCTTTACTTTTTTATCTTGACACGCTATTGTGAGTCCTTTGCGGGGCCAAATTAGCGAAATCTCGTTTTTTAGCAACTTAGGATGGGTCGTAAGGAGAACGAGGCGAATTGTTGAAGAACATTATATTAATTGTTTTAAAGCTCACCTTTGTGCATTCATGCCAGCATAAAACGTTTGGTGGACAAAAAGCCAGAATGGCCTCAGGAGCCCGTGAAAGACTCCACAGGCATAAAGTGATACGTTTAGGCAGACGTGTAAGTACTTTCGGAGCTGAAAGCCAGCCCCTCTGGGTAATGGATGCTTGACCCAAAGCGAAGTCAAAATCCATGAAAGGGCTTCTGACACGCAAATATAAATAAAAAAGGTCTGGATTTACAGAGCACCATTTTTTTTATTTTTTTTGTTGTTGAAGCCACTCGGAGATCATGACGGGGAAATTTATGGCTCTCTTTTCAGACGGGGATGAGGTGGAAAGGATAACATTGCGCGGGCTGAGCCGCCGCTGAGCCGAGTCGAGGCCAACAGATGTGAGCCGCTATCAGGGAAGTAACAGAATAAATGGCATAACTTTAGAGGTGAGTAACCGTTCCACCGCCGTAAATCCCGGCCGTGCTGAATAGTTCAAAAGTTTTTTTCCCTTTTTGCTCAAGTGATCGCCTCGGGCGGGGGTCGGAACCCCGAAATGTTTGAAGACCCATATTGGACCAAAAATACAAAAAAACATTAATAATAAGCCTTATATAAGTGTTTTAATGAAGGCAACGCATGGTGTAATTGTCTAAAATCTATATTAGCCTACTATCAAGATGACTATAAAAGTCTTATATAGGTGTTATAATGAAGGCAACACATGGTGTAAGTGTCTATTATCTATATTAGCCTACTATCAAAATGACTATAAAAGTCCTATATAGGTGTTATAATGAAGGCAACACATGGTGTAAGTGTCTATTGTCTATATTAGCCTACTATCAAAATGACTATAAAAGTCTTATATAGGTGTTATAATGAAGGCAACACATGGTGTAAGTGTCTATTATCTATATTAGCCTACAATCAAAATGACTACTGACGCAAATCTCCGTTGAAATTGTAATATTTGGAAAACATTAGGGTGAGATAACTCCTGGAAATGACTGTCTTAGAATGGCCAAATGTATAGATGTGTGTGTCCAAGTTCTAGGAAACGACAGGCTGTCTTCTTCTAATGGATTTATTATCATCCTTGCAGGCTGGCTAACGTTTGCTTTGGTCTGGAACAACATGGTGATGTTTGCTGTGGTCTGGAACAACATGGTAATGTTTGCTGTGGTCTGGAACGACATGGTCATGTTTGCTGTGGTCTGGAACAACATGGTTGTGTTTACTGTGGTCTGCAACAATACGATAACGTTTGCTGTGGTCTGGAACAACACGGTGATGTTTGCTGTGGTCTGGAACAACATGGTGATATTTGCTGTAGTCTGGAACGACACGGTAATGTTTGCTGTGGTCTGGAATAACATGGTTGTGTTTACTGTGGTCTGCAATGACACGGTAACAATTGCTGTGGTCTGGAACAACATGGCACACAAACAACTATCGGAAATAATGTGTCATGAGACATTCAAATACGCATTAAATACACAGAGGATGTACTGTAAGTAAAATAAATTAAATTAGCTGAAATGCAGCGGCCAATACGTAGGGGTATGTGTGTCTATGCTAGGGGTGTCAAACTCAAATACAGAGTGGGCCGAAATTCTAAACTGAACAAAGCCGGGGGCCAAGGTTGAACAACATAACCTTTTAATAGGGACCCAAACAAGTTTTGCATTGAATATTGAACAAGCAAGGCTTATATAACTTTATAGTGACATGCAAAATCGAGTTGTGTTGTTAGCGGGGGTGTATATAGTAGCGTCCCGAAAGAGTTAGTGCTGTAAGGGGTTCTGGGTATTTGTTCCGTTGTGTTGATGTTATGTTACAGTGCGGATGTTCTCCCGAAATGTGTTTTTGTCATTCTTGTTTGGTGTGGGTTCACAGTGTGGTGCATATTTGTAACAGTGTTAAAGTTGTTTATACGGCCACCCCTCAGTGTGACCTGTATGGCTGTTGACCAAGTATGCCTTGCATTCACTTGTGTGTGTGTAGAATCCGCATATGTTACGTGACTGGGCCGGCACGCTGATTGTATGGCGGAAAAGCGGACATGACGACAGGTTGTAGAGAAATTTGGCCCACGGGCCAGAGTTTGACACCCATGGTCCATGGTTGCGTGTTTTGTCTATAAGCCGCTCCGCACAGGTCTCGCCAGGGTGTTCACAGCATGACCCGGCCTGGGCCGGATTGTAGATACGGTTTCAACATGTCAGCTCTAATTTTCCATTCTGGATCTCTAACCGATCATAACTTCGGCTTGCAGTGTGGAAAGCTTCTCCGAGAAGTTCACCAACTTGCCATTCAATTCGCCAAAATGCACATGGCTCATGCCTCGGGCCTTTTTGAACGCTCCATTCTCGAGTCACGCCGACTATTTCTGTCTTATAAGCGGCTTTTGATCAGAAGACTTGTTTTTTTTTTTCACCCCCCCCCCCCCAGTTTTGGAGACAACATTTGAACGGAGAACTGGAAGGACTTTGTACCTGACTTCAAACGCACGTGTGGTTCAAGCGAGACGGCAAGGCGGGGGATGAAACAAACCGACGTCAACAACAGCAGAAATGATCGGAAAATCAAGAAATCATTCTGAAGGATTTGTCAGGAGAGCGTTTCACAGTCTTGGGAGGAACTCGGAGTGCGTTGAAAGAAAATATGTTGGTTTGGATCACTGGCGTCAAACTCAAGGCCCCAGGGGCCAGATGTGGTCTGTCAATTCATTTTATTTGGCCCTCGAAAGCCTGGAAATAATATGTAGCAATAAACTATTGTAAAAATTCTTACTAAATATATTATTTATTTCTTTTTTGGGGGATAAAAAAAAAGTTCTCCATGTAACTGTAAATGATGTTAACTTAAATAGTGTTTAATTATGCAAAAATGTATTATCAAACATTCAAAACATTTTTTTTAAATATAGAAATAAATCCTAATAAGGATTTCAAAGCAAGTTATCCATCAAATTGCACTAGATGTCTTGGTAAAACTGCAAAATTTACTTTTTTTTTTTTTAGAGCATTTTTCTCTAAATGAACAAAAAAGTACTTTTTTTTTTTTTTTTACTGTAATGAACTGTGGTGGCGTTTTGGCATTTATAGTAATACACCGGAAAAATCTAAAGTTGTTAATTTGCCGTAAAAAAAACCAAACAAACAAAAACTTGTAGCTCCAATGTTTAAATTTTTCTGTAAAATTGCATTTTTTTATTTATAGAAAATAAACAAATACCAATTTTACCGTCAAATTCTGGCAACTGAGTTGCCTTTTTTTTTAACCATAAAAACAGCAATACAGTTTATCCATTTACAAAAATATACACTACATTTTAAGCTAAACTTATCGCAACCAGCTATATTTTTTGGACATTTTAGTTTAAAAAAAAATTCTACTAACAAAATGTGTCTGAACAGTATTCACTGTTAGAAGCGGCCCTCTGGGGCCAAACATAACTGCGATGTGGCCCTCAGTGAAAACCACCTTGACACCTCGGGTTTAGACTTAGACTTAGACAAACTTTAATGATCCACAAGGGAAATTGTTCCACAAAGTAGCGCAGTTACAAAATGTGGAAAGTGTAATGATGGAAACGATAATGCAGGACTAAAAATGTACTGTAGTAGCAATATAAAATATAACATATATGTAATTTTTACTTATTATATATACAGTATATAGTATATATATACTGATATATAATAATTGTATATAATGGATACAATATATAACAATTACAATGTATAATATTACAGTATATATAACATCCATCCATCTTCTTCCGCTTATCCGAGGTCGGGTCGCGGGGGCAGCAGCCTAAGCAGGGAAGCCCAGACTTCCCTCTCCCCAGCCATTTCGTCCAATTCCGAGGCGTTCCCAGGCCAGCTGGGAGTCATAGTCTTCCCAACGTGTCCTGGGTCTTCCCCGTGGCATCCTACCGGTGGAACGTGCGGGAACGTAGATCGACTAGTAAATTGAGAGCTTTGCCTTCCGGCTTAGCTCCTTCACCACAACGGATCGATACAGCGTCCGCATTACTGAATACGCCGCACCAATCTGCCTGTCGATCTCACAATATTATTATTATTATTATTATGTCTGTATTTTTTTACTGTTATCTGATTCATTTCCACCTATTTTAAATGTGTCACGGTTTGGCCTCCCTGGTTCGAATCCCGGACAAGTTCCCCACGTGTTGCAGGCTGGCCCGTAGCCCAACACCAAAATGAAGGGGAAGACAACGACATATAGGCCAGGTAAAATTATTTTATTACCATGATTATTTTATTATAAGCAAACTTCACCAAAGATAATATGCGTGGGATGTTAGTTTGTTGTCCTTTGTCACAACTCAAGGCCCAGGTGCCATATCTGGCCCGCCACCTCTTTTAATGTGGCCTTCCACATTATTTAATTTGGCCTACTATATCATTCAAAGTGGTCTGCCACATTATTTAAGTTGGCCTGCTATGTCATTTATTGTGGCTCGCCATTTCATTGAAATCGGTCTGCCACTACATTATTTATTGTGGCCTGCCACATCATTTAAAGTTAAATTAAAGTAAAAGTACCAATGATTGTCACACACACACTAGGTGTGGTGAAATTTGTCCTCTGCATTTGACCCATCCCCTTGATCACCCACTGGGAAGTGAGGGGAGCAGTGGGCAGCAGTGGGCAGCAGCGGTGCCACGCCCGGGAATCATTTATGGTGATTTAACCCCCAATTCCAATTCCGATTTAATGTGGTCTTGCATGTCATTTTTGTGACCCTCATTTTTGTGCCCCCTCCCCCCACTCATCTTTTTATATGGCCTGCTACATCATTTGACATGGTCTGCCACATCATTTTAGTGGCCCGCCACATTTTTCAAAATAGTCCGTCACTTAATTTAAAATGATCTGCCCTATTACTCAAATTGGCCTGCAACAACATTCAAAGTGGTCTGATTCACATTGGTCAATTCACAGTGGCCTGCCTGATGATTCAATTTGGGCTGACCTGTCATTAAAAGTGGTTTGCCACGACATAATTTAATGTGGCCTGCCACAAGATAATTTTATATGGCCTGCAACAACATTCAAAGTGGTCTGATTCACATTGGTCAATTCACATTGGCCTGCCTGACAATTCAATTTGGGCTGACCTGTCATTCAAAGTGGTCTGCCATGACATAATTAAAAGTGGCCTGCCACAAGATAATGTTATATGGCCTGCAACATCATTCAAGGTGGTCGGATTCACATTGGTCAATTCACAGTGCCTGATGAATTAATTTGGGCTGACCTGTCATTCAAAGGTGTCTGCCATGACATAATTTGAGGTGGCCTGCCACAATATAATGTTATATGGCCTGCAACAACCTTCAAAGTGGTCTGATTCACATTGGTCAATTCACAGTGGCCTGCCTGATGATTCAATTTGGGCTGACCTGTCATTCAAAGTGGTCTGCCACAACATAACTTAAATTGGCCTGCAACAAGATCATTTTACATGGCCTGCAACAACATTCAAAGTGGTCGGATTCACATTGGTCAATTCACTTTGGCCTGCCTGATGATTCAATTTGGGTTGACCTGTCATTCAAAGTGGTCTGCCACGACATAATTAAAAGTGGCCTGCCACAAGATAATGTTATATGGCCTGCAACAACATTCAAAGTGGTCGGATTCACATTGGTCAATTCACATTGGCCTGCCTGATGATTCAATTTGGGCTGACCTGTCATTCAAAGTGGTCTGCCACGACATAATTTAAAGTGGCCTGCCACGAGATAATGTTATATGGCCTGCAACATCATTCAAGGTGGTCTGATTCACATTGGTCAATTCACAGTGCCTGATGATTCAATTTGGGCTGACCTGTCATTCAAAGTGGCCTGCCACAAGATAATTTTAAATGGCCTGCAACAACCTTCAAAGTGGTCTGATTCACATTGGTCAATTCACATTGGCCTGCCTGATGATTCAAATTGGGCTGACCTGTCATTCAAAGTGGTCTGCCACGACATAATTTAAATTGGCCTGCCACAAGATAATTTTAAACGGCCTGCAACAACATTCAAAGTGGTCTGATTCACATTGGTCAATTCACTGTGGCCTGCCTGATGATTCAATTTGGGCTGACCTGTCTTTTAAATGTGGTCTGCCAGAACATAATTTAAAGTGGCCTGCCACAAGATAATTTTATATGGCCTGCAACAACCTTCAAAGTGGTCGGATTCACATTGGTCAATTCACTTTGGCCTGCCTGATGATTCAAATTGGACATACCTCTCATTCAAAGTGGTCTGCCACGACATAATATAAAGTGGCCTGCCACAAGATAATTTTATATGGCCTGCAACAACATTCAAAGTGGTCGTATTCACATTGGTCAATTAACTTTGGCCTGCCTGATGATTCAATTTGGGCTGACCTGTCTTTTAAAAAGTGGTCTGCCACGAGATAATTTTACATGGCCTGCAACAACATTCAAAGTGGTCTGATTCACATTGGTCAAT
Organism: Nerophis ophidion; assembly: GCF_033978795.1. Classification (NCBI taxonomy): domain Eukaryota; kingdom Metazoa; phylum Chordata; class Actinopteri; order Syngnathiformes; family Syngnathidae; genus Nerophis; species Nerophis ophidion. The sequence continues at coordinate 12,590,712 of NC_084634.1, read as the reverse complement.
TCACAGTGGCCTGCCTGATGATTCAATTTGGGCTGACCTGTCGTTCAAAGTGGTCTGCTACGACATAATTTTACATGGCCTGCAACATCATTTAAAGTGGTCTTCCACAACCTTTAACACGGTTCGCCATGTAATTCAAAGTGGTCTTCCACATCACTTAATTTGGCCTGCAACTTAATTCAATGTGGCTTTCTGAGGGCACCCATTCAGTAACATTGTTTGTGGCCCATACTGACACATCATTTTATGTGGCCTGTCACGTTATTTAAAGTGTAAAATAGCCTGCACCATTTTTCCATTTTGGGCTGACACGTCATTCAACATAATCTACCACAGCATTATTTAATGTGGCCTACTATATCATTTAATGTGTTTGGCCACATTATTCAATGTGGTCTGCCACATCATCTTATATGGTCTACAACAGGGGTCGGGAACCTTTTCGGCTGAGAGAGCCATGAAAGCCAAATATTTCAAAATGTATTTCCGTGAGAGCCATATCATATTTTTTAACACTGAATACAACTAAATGCGTGCATTTTTAAGTAAGACCAACATTTTTAGAGTATAATAAGTCTCTTATTCTATTTACTAACATTGTTATTCTGAAGCTAACCAATAATAAATAAAATGTCATGTCTCTTGATCATGTTTTTGTTTGGCCATGTGCTGTTTGTCCTTTGGACTCTTTAAGTTCCTGTTTTTTTTCCACTCCCTTGTCTGGTTTCCTTGGTTGCTCATTTTGTCCACCTGTGTCTGGTGGACAAAACGCCCGCTCACCTGCTTCCCGAGCACTAATCAGAGGCTGTATTTGAGCTCGTCTTTGCCAGTCAGTCGTCCTGTGCTGACTTGTTTCATGCCTTGCCATAGTTTCGTGCTTCATGCCATGCCAAGTAAGTTGTGTTTGATTTATCTTCTTAGTCTGTTTATGCGTTAGCTTTGTTCTTTAGCCCAAGTTGTGCCTCCGCTGTGAGCGATTTTTGTTTATGTATTTTTTTAGTTAAAATTAAATCATGTTTTTACCTAAATGCCATGTCCCGAGTAGTCCGTCTGCCTTCCTGGGAGAATGACCCCGCAGCAAGCTGCAACCCCCCCTCCATCGTGACATAAAATACTTCTTACCATTAATGCGACTTCTTGAACAGGTGCGGTAGAAAACGGATGGATGGATATAAATGCATGAGAATGTTTTATATTTTGCACGTTATTTTTAGCACCGTCATTACCAGCCAAATTTTTCATAATTATCGCGTTAAGCAATGTCAGCTAAGATTTATCTGAGAGCCAGGTGCAGTCATCAAAAGGGCCACATCTGGCTCTAGAGCCATAGGTTCCCTACCCCTGGTCTACAACGTCATTTAACGTGGTCTTCTTAATCATTTAAGTGGCCCGCCACTTCATTCAATGTAACTTTCTGAGGGCAACCATATAGTTACGTTTTTGTGGATCGCCACATCTTTTTCTGTGTTCTGTCACGTCATTTTATGTGGCCTGTCACGTTATTAAAAGTGGTCCGCCACATCATCCTATGTGATTCGCCATGTTATTTAGTGTGGCCTGCCACATGACTGAAAGGGTTTTTTCCCCAAATTATTTATCGTGGCCAGCCACATCTTTTTCTGTGTTCTGTCACATCATTTTACGTTATTAAAAGTGGTCTGCCACATCATCCATTGTGATTCGCCATGTTATTTAGTGTGGCCTGCCACATCACTGAAAGGTTTTTTTCCCCAAATTATTTATTGTGGCCAGCCACGTCGTTTTCTGTGTTCTGTCACATCATTTTACGTTATTAAAGGTGGTCTGCCACATCATCCAATGTGATTCGCCATGTTATTTAGAGTGGCCTGCCACATCACTGAAAGGGTTTTTTCCCCAAATTATTTATTGTGGCCAGCCACATCTTTTTCTGTGTTCTGTCACATAATTTTACGTTATTTAAAGTGGTCTGCCACATCATCCAATGTGATTCGCCATGTTATTTAGAGTGGCCTGCCACATCACTGAAACGTTATTTTCCCCAAATTATTTATTGTGGCCAGCCACATCTTTTTCTGTGTTCTGTCACATCATTTTACGTTATTAAAAGTGGTCTGCCACATCACCCAATATGATTCGCCATGTTATTTAGAGTGGCCTGCCACATCACTGAAAGGGTTTTTTTCCCCAAATTATTTATTGTGGCCAGCCACATCTTTTTCTGTGTTCTGTCACGTCATTTTATGTTATTAAAAGTGGTCTGCCACATCCTCCAATCTGATTTGCCATATTATTTAGAGTGGCCTGCCATGTAACTGAATGGGGTTTTTCCACAAATTATTTATTGTGGGCTGTCACTTCATTTAATTTGTCCTGCAACATGATTCAATGTGATTTTCCAGTTCATTTGGTGTGTTCAAAGTGGCTTTCTGAGTCCAAAAATTTGCGTAGTGGCCCTGGATAAAAAATAAACGGTTTGACAACCTCGTGCTAGTAAATATGTCGTCCCAAATTCAAATTTTGTCAAAGCTTTTATGGAGATGTGGTTAGCAATTGAATTGTCCACTGATTTATACAGTACGTTTAAATCAGGGTTGCCCAAAGTGGGGCCCGAGGGCCAAATCTGGCCCGCCATGTCATTTTGTGTAGCCCGCCAAAGGGTGACTGGCATTTGTAAAACAAAAAAAACTGGCAGTTTAGTCGCTGGAAAATTGTTTTTGTTTTTTTTCTATTTATAGCAAGGCACTGTAAAAAAATGCCCATATATTTAATGGTGCTCAGTCAACATTATTTCAACGTAAAGACAACAATGTCAGTTTTCAATTTAAATTTGACCGTAAAATTCCGGTGATGGAGCATTTTTTTTTAGTCATAAAATGTATCAATTTTATTTATTTTTCACAAACCGACAGGTTGCATTTGAGTTCGAGACCCAGCCCTGGATATTGGTATTTGGTTGTTCCTTACGTAAGGAAGCTCCAGGATGACCGTGCACTTCTTTGTCCATCTCAGCCTCTCCATCATGCTGAGATACGAGGCGGCCTCTGCCGACAACAAAGTCAGACTGCAGAGGATCGTTTGCCCTGCTGGGACGTTGAATTGCTGCAATCCGTAATCCCTCCATGGACTTTATGCCAGCAGGACCGTGGAGACGATTCCCACCCGTTTCACGACCCTTTAGAGGAGGTCCTATTTGGTAGGAGGCTGCATTTTCATCTTTGCCATATATGACGCCAACAACCACTTAAAGGGGAACATTATTACCAAACCTATGTAAGTGTCAATATATACCTTGATGTTGCAGAAAAAAGACCATGTATTTTTTTAACCGATTTTCGAACTCTAAATGGGTGAATTTTGGCAAATTTATTGGTCTTTTAGCGATGATGTCAGAACGTGACATCACCGAGGTAACACACCCGCCATATTCATTTTCACATTACAAACACCGGGTCTCAGCTCTGTTATTTTCCGTTTTTTCGACTATTTTTTGGAACCTTGGAGACATCATGCCTCGTCGGTGTGTTGTCGAAGGGTGTAACAACACTAACAGGGAGGGATTCAAGTTGCACCACTGGCAAGAAATCTGCCGCCAGACCCCCATTGAATTTGCCAGAGTTTGTGCACATTTTACCGGCGATGCTAAGACAGACATGGCACAGAGATGTATGGATAACCTGCAGATGCATTTGCAACGATTAAGTCAACGAAATCACAAAGGTGAGTTTTGTTGATGTTGTTGACTTAGGTGCTAATCAGACATATTTGGTTGCAGCATGACCGCCAGCTAATCGATGCTAACATGCTACGCTAATTGATGCTAACATTCTACTTACCGGCGGTGCAAATGCAGACATGGCACAGAGATGTATGGATAACCTGCAGATGCATTTGCAACGATTAAGTCAACGAAATCACAAAGGTGAGTTTTGTTTATGTTGTTGACTTATGTGCTAATCTTTGATTTGATTGATTGATACTTTTATTAGTAGATTGCACAGTTCAGTACATATTCCTAACAATTGACCACTAAATGGTAACACCCGAATAAGTTTTTCAACTTGTTTAAGTCGGGGTCCATGTTAACCAATTCATGGTACAAATATATACTATCAACATAATACAGTCATCACACAAGTTAATCATCATAGTATGTACATTGAATTATTTACATTATTTACAATCCGGGGGGTGGGATGAGGAGCTTTGGTTGATATCAGAACTTCAGTCATCAACAATTGCATCAACAGAGAAATGTGGACATTGAAACAGTGTAGGTCTTATTTAGTAGGATATGTACAGCCAGCAGAGAACATACTGAGTTCAGATAGCATAAGAACAAGTATATACATTAGAAGTACATTTGAGTTGTTTATAATCCTGGGAGATGGGATGTGAATGGAGGAGGGTATTAGTAAAGTTGCCTGGAGGTGTTGTTTTAGAGCGGTTTTGAAGGAATATAGAGATGCACTTACTTTTATACCTGTTGGGAGTGCATTCCACATTGATGTGACAGACATATTTGGTCGCAGCATGACTGCCAGCTAATCGATGCTAACATGCTACGCGAATCGATACTAACATGCTATTTATGCTAGCTGTATGTAGATTTGAAACTAGATACCCACATTTAATGCGAAACAAACACTTACCAATCGACAGATTTAAGTTGCTCCAGTGTCACAAGATGCGAAAGTCCTGATCGTTTGGTCCGCACATTTTACCGGCGATGCTAATAAGGCAGCCATGCTATGGGCCACTTCATTAGGTACACCCATGCCATGGCCGAATAGCGTCAATAGCTATCCGCTCAATAGCTTCAATTTCTTCTTCAATTTCGTTTTCGCTATCTGCCTCCATACTCCCACCATCTGTTTCAATACATGCGTAATCTGTTGAATCGCTTAAACCGCTGAAATCCGAGTCTGAATCCGAGCTAATGTCGCTATATCTTGCTGTGGTAACCGCCATGTTGTTTGTATTGGCAGCCCTGTATGACGTCACAGGGAAATGGGCAGTCGCATCACAAATAGCGAAAATCATGAACTTTAAAGCTTTTTTTAGGGATAATCCAGGAGGTGTAAAATTTTGAAAAAAAACTCCGAAAAATAAAACAAGGCACTGGGAACTGATTTTTATTGTTTTTAACCCTTTTGAAATTGTGATAATGTTCCCCTTTAAAGGAAAACGTATCAGAAATATTCCTACACCTGACAAAATCTACTTTATATATGTGTGTGTGTGTATATATATATATATATATGCAACTCAGTATTCTTCTTCCTCCAAACACAACGAGTTGAGTTTATACCAAAAAGTTCTATTTTGGTTTCATCTGACCACATGACATTCTCCCAATCATCTGCTGTATCATCCATGTATCCATTTTGGTATAAACTCAACTTGTCGTGTTTGGAGAAAGAAGAATACTGAGTTGCATCCCAAGAACACCACACCTACTGTGAAGCATGGGGGTGGAAACATCATGCTTTGGGGCTGTTTTTCTGCTAAGGGGACAGGACGACTGATCCGTGTTAAGGAAAGAATGAATGGGGCCATGTATCGTGAGATTTTGAGCCAAAACCTCCTTCCATCAGTGAGAGCTTTGAATGGTTGACTAAATACTTATTTTCCACCATAATTTACAAATAAATTATTTAAAATTCCTACAATGTAAATTCCTGGATTTTTTTTCACATTCTGTCTCTCACAGTTGAAGTGTACCTATGATGAAAATTACAGACCTCTGTCATCATTTTAAGTGGGAGAACTTGCACAATTGGTGGCTGACTAAATACTTTTATATATATATATATATATATATATATATATATATATATATATATATATATAGCTTTTTTTTTTTCATTTTTATTTCTTATGTTTGCCCTTTTTGTCAAAACCCTATTATTAATGGCAACTGCACAAATATGCAATATTTTTAAATTGCAATGTATATTGAAATTATTCTAAGTACAACATTTGATGTGATGTAATTGTAGCTCAATCATTAACAACAGTGATTATAAATATTTTTTTTTGGGAGCAAAGTCAGTTTAAGATAAAAAAAAAAAAAACGCCCCTAAGATTCCCAGGGATCTAAATGGCTCCCACTCATGAAAGTAAGTAATACATTTTTATTTTGACTTTCCTCGCTCAAATCTTGCGATCAACTTCAAATCAATCAATCGATTACAGTTTAAAAAAAAAAAAAAATCATGTTTTTTTGTTATTTTTTTCGTTTCTTTTATGCTATTTTTTTTTTTTTAATAAAATTGTGTTGTTTTTATATGTAAAACACACAACATATGCAATATTTATGCACAATTTTAGATTTGTGTTTTGGTTATTTTTTTGCAGATTAGTGTTTTGTTTTGTCCTCAGCGCTTCTTCCTCTGTTTTCTTGTCTTGTTGCCTTGGACCCTGAATGGACACACCTGTTTTCTCTGCATGATTAGTCTTCCCACCTGTCTTCTGAGTTGATCACTCAGCTTTGTATCCCTCAATCACGCAGCTCTAGTCGCTGGATCAATGCTCACTCGACGCCATCTTTATTTACTTCTTTTTGCCACACTTGGTGTTTTTTTTGCCCTGCTTCAGACTTTCACTGTTTTCGTTTTTTTCTGCTTACGTCTTAGTTTTTGTATTTTTGCCTCGCCTTGTGGAATTAAAATTGATGCTGATCTGCACGCCGCTCCTGCCGCTTCCTGCCTGGTCTTCAGAGTCTGTGAGAACACGCCAAGCATCGCAGCTTTGCCACCCCGAGAACGCAGCAACTCCAACGGTAAGTCCCCGATTGTGAGATGAAAAGTTGAAATTATGAGACACAAAAAACTACATTTTGACATTGACTTAGACTTAGACTTCCTTTTTATTGTCTTTCAAATTTCAACTTTTCAGCACAGATAAGAATGAAATTTGGTTACATAAGCTCATGGTAGTGCAGGATGAAAAAAAAATAAGGTGCATATATAACTAAATAAATATATATAAATACATATATTTGAATTAAATAAATATATATAAGTAAATAAATAGATTAGATTACTGTCCAGATAAATATATTGCACTTTTTCACATGCATCCACGTTTATGGATGTATGTTATATTGTCCATCTTATTCCAGCGAGTTAATCCATTTTGTGGGGAGTTGAGGGGATAATTTAATTATGATGCGTTTAAGAGCCTTACGGCCTGAGGGAAAAAGCTGTTACAGAACCTGGAGGTTCTACTTTGGAGGCTGCGGGACATCTTTCTAGAGTCCGGCAGTGAAAACAGTCCTTGGTGGGAGGGGAAGGAGTCTGCAGATTTTCTGAGCCCTGGTCAGGCAGCGGCTTTTTGCGATCTCCTGGATAGGAGGAAGAGGAGATACAATAGTACAATACAATAGTAGAATTTATCCATCCACCCATCCATTTTTTATGCCGCTTGTCCTTTTTGGGGTGGCCGGGGATGCTGGAGCCTATCTCAGCTGCATTTGGGCGGAAGGAGGGGTACAGCCAGGTCAAAGTCAAATCATGTGAAAATAGAAATTTTGAAAAAAAAGTTGAAATGATAAAAGTCAATTATGAGATGAAACTCACAATTTTGGGGGAAAAAAGTCGATATTACAAGTTAAAAAGTTGAAAAAAGTAAATTATGATATGACTATAATTGTGAAAAATGTTTTTAATTAATAGTCATAATTATGAGATAAAAATTCAAAATCCCGAGATAAAGTGAAAATTTAGTTAGTCAAGTTATGGAAAAAGTAATGAGATAAAAAGTCTAAATTATCAGATGAAAATTATAATTATGACAAATTATAAAAGTCATAGTTATGAGGTAAAGTTGTTGAAATATTGATATGAAAATTATAATTGTAAAACATTTTTTAAATTATTAACAGTTATAAATTTGAGATAAAAAGTCAAAATGATGAGATAAAGTGAAAATGTATTTAAAGTCACAGTTATGAAAAAGGTCATAATTATGAGATCCATCCATCCATCCATCATCTTCCGCTTATCCGAGGTCGGGTCGCGGGGGCAGCAGCCTAAGCAGGGAAGCCCAGACTTCCCTATCTCCAGCCACTTCGTCTAGCTCTTCCCGGGGGATCCCGAGGCGTTCCCAGGCCAGCCGGGAGACATAGTCTTCCCAACGTGTCCTGGGTCTTCCCCGTGGCCTCCTACCAGCTGGACGTGCCCTAAACACATCCCTAGGGAGGCGTTCGGGTGGCATCCTGACCAGATGCCCGAACCACCTCATCTGGCTCCTCTCGATGTGGAGGAGCAGCGGCTTTACGTTGAGTTCCTCCCGGATGGCAGAGCTTCTCACCCTATCTCTAAGGGAGAGCCCCGCCACCCGGCGGAGGAAACTCATTTCGGCCGCTTGTACCCGTGATCTTATCCTTTCGGTCAGGACCCAAAGCTCATGACCATAGGTGAGGATGGGAACGTAGATCGACCGGTAAATTGAGAGCTTTGCCTTCCGGCTCAGCTCCTTCTTCACCACAACGGATCGATACAACGTCCGCATTACTGAAGACGCCGCACCGATCCGCCTGTCGATCTCACGATCCACTCTTCCCCCACTCGTGAACAAGACTCCTAGGTACTTGAACTCCTCCACTTGGGGCAGGGTCTCCTCCCCAACCCGGAGATGGCACTCCACCCTTTTCCGGGCGAGAACCATGGACTCGGACTTGGAGGTGCTGATTCTCATTCCGGTCGCTTCACACTCGGCTGCGAACCGATCCAGTGAGAGCTGAAGATCCCGGCCAGATGAAGCCATCAGGACTACATCATCTGCAAAAAGCAGAGACCTAATCCCGTGGCCACCAAACCGGAACCCCTCAACGCCTTGGCTGCGCCTAGAAATTCTGTCCATAAAAGTTATGAACAGAATCGGTGACAAAGGACAGCCTTGGCGGAGTCCAACCTTCACTGGAAACGTGTCCGACTTACTGCCAGCAATGCGGACCAAGCTCTGACACTGATCATACAGAGAGCGGACTGCCACAATAAGACATTCCGATACCCCATACTCTCTGAGCACTCCCCACAGGACTTCCCGAGGGACACGGTCGAATGCCTTCTCCAAGTCCACAAAGCACATGTAGACTGGTTGGGCAAACTCCCATGCACCCTCAAGAACCCTGCCGAGAGTATAGAGCTGGTCCACAGTTCCACGACCAGGACGAAAACCACACTGTTCCTCCTGAATCCGAGGTTCGACTATCCGGCGAAGCCTCCTCTCCAGTACACCTGAATAAACCTTACCGGGAAGGCTGAGGAGTGTGATCCCACGATAGTTGGAACACACCCTCCGGTCCCCCTTCTTAAAGAGAGGGACCACCACCCCGGTCTGCCAATCCAGAGGTACCGCCCCCGATGTCCACGCGATGCTGCAGAGTCTTGTCAACCAAGACAGCCCCACAGCATCCAGAGCCTTAAGGAACTCCGGGCGGATCTCATCCACCCCCGGGGCCTTGCCGCCAAGGAGCTTTTTAACTACCTCAGCGACCTCAGCCCCAGAAATAGGAGAGTCCACTACAGATTCCCCAGGCACCGCTTCCTCAAAGAAAGACGTGTTGGTGGGATTGAGGAGGTCTTCGAAGTATTCCCTCCACCGATCCACAACATCCGCAGTCGAAGTCAGCAGAACACCATCCGCACCATACACGGTGTTGATAGTGCACTGCTTCCCCTTCCTGAGGCGCCGTATGGTGGTCCAGAATCGCTTCGAAGCCGTCCGGAAGTCGTTTTCCATGGCTTCCCCGAACTCTTCCCATGTCCGAGTTTTTGCCTCCGCGACCGCTAAAGCTGCACACCGCTTGGCCCGTCGGTACCCGTCCACTGCCTCCGGAGTCCTATGAGCCAAAAGAACCCGATAGGACTCCTTCTTCAGCTTGACGGCATCCCTCACTGCTGGTGTCCACCAACGGGTTCTGGGATTACCGCCACGACAGGCACCAACAACCTTGCGGCCACAGCTCCAATCAGCCGCCTCGACAATAGAGGTTCGGAACATGGTCCACTCGGACTCAATGTCCCGCACCTCCCTCGTGACATGTTCAAAGTTCTCCCGGAGGTGTGAATTGAAACTCTCTCTGACAGGAGACTCTACCAGACGTTCCCAGCAGACCCTCACAATGCGTTTGGGCCTGCCAGGTCGGTCCGGCATCCTCCCCCACCATCGCAGCCAACTCACCACCAGGTGGTGATCGGTAGAAAGCTCCGCCCCTCTCTTCACCCGAGTGTCCAAAACATAAGGCCGCAAATCCGATGACACAACTACAAAGTCGATCATGGAACTGCGGCCTAGGGTGTCCTGGTGCCAAGTGCACATATGGACACCCTTATGTTTGAACATGGTGTTTGTTATCGACAAACTGTGACGAGCACAAAAGTCCAATAACAAAACACCACTCGGGTTTAGATCCGGGCGACCATTCTTCCCAATCACGCCTCTCCAGGTTTCACTGTCGTTGCCAACATGAGCGTTGAAGTCTCCCAGTAGGACAAGGGAATCACCCGGAGGAGCACTTTCCAGTACTCCCTCGAGTGTACCCAAAAAGGGTGGGTATTCTGAACTGCTGTTTGGTGCGTAAGCACAAACAACAGTCAGGACCCGTCCCCCCACCCGAAGGCGAAGGGAAGCTACCCTCTCGTCCACTGGGTTGAACTCAAACGTACAGGCTTTGAGCCGGGGGGCAACCAGAATTGCCACCCCAGCCCGTCGCCTCTCACTGCCGGCAACGCCAGAGTGGAAGAGGGTCCAGTCCCTCTCGAGAGAACTGGTTCCAGAGCCCTTGCTGTGCGTCGAGGTGAGTCCGACTATATCCAGCCGGAACTTCTCTACCTCGCGCACTAGCTCAGGCTCCTTCCCCCCCAGTGAGGTGACGTTCCACGTCCCAAGAGCTAGCTTCTGTAGCCGAGGATCGGACCGCCAAGTGCCCTGCCTTCGGCTGCCGCCCAGCTCACAATGCACCCGACCTCTATGGCCCCTCCTATGAGTGGTGAGCCCATTTGAGGGATGACCCACGTTGCCTCTTCGGGCTGTGCCCGGCCGGGCCCCATGGGAACAGGCCCGACCACCAGGCGCTCGCCATCGTGCCCCAACTCCGGGCCTGGCTCCAGAGCGGGGCCCCGGTGACCCACGTCCGGGCGAGGGAAATCTGGGTTCATTTCGTTGTAATTCCATAGAAGTCTTTGAGCTGCTCTTTGTCTGATCACTCACCTAGGACCTGTTTGTCTTGGGAGACCCTACCAGGGGGCATGAAAACCCCCAGACAACATAGCTCCTAGGATCATTGGGACACGCAAACTCCTCTACCACGGTAAGGTAGCAGCTCAGAAATTATGAGATGAAAAGTCGAAATGATTAGATGAAAATTATAATTATGACAAAAATGAAATTATACCAATCATAATTATGAGGTAAAGTCGTCGAAAAAATGATGTGACAATTATAATTGTGAATGATGTTTTTATTTAATAATAGTCATAATTATGAGATACAAAGTCAAATCATGTGATAAAGTAAAAATTTAGTTAAAGTCACAGTTATGGAAAAAGTCATCATTACGACATAAAAAGTCAAAATAATCAGATGAAAATTATAATTAAGACACAACATTTAAATTATAAAAGTCATAATTGTGAGGTAAAGTCATCGAAATAATGATATGAAAATAAGAATTGTAGTTTATTTTTTTATTTTTTATTAATAATAGTCGTAATTATGAGATAAAAAGTCGAAATCATGAGAAAGTGAACATTTAGGTAAAGTCAGTAATGGAAAAAGTCATAATTATGACATAAATCGAAATGATCAGATGGAAATTATAACTATGACAAAAAATGAAATAAGTCATAATTATGAGGTAAAGTCATCGAAATATGAAAATTATTATTTCGATTTTTTTATTTTATTAATAATAGTCAAAACTATGAGATAAAAAGTCAAAATCATGAGATAAAGGACAAATTTAGTTAAAGTCAATTATGGAAAAAGTCATAATTATGAGATAAAAAGTCAAAATGATCATTTAAAAATTATAATTATGACAAAAAATGAAACTATAAAACTCATAATTATGAGGTAAAGTCGTCAAAATAATGATATGAAAATGATAATTGTGAAAAATGTTTTTAATAATTAATCATAATTATGAGATAAAAAGTCAGAATCATGAGATAAAGGACACATTTAGTTAGTCAGTTATGGAAAAAGTCATAATTATGAAATAAAAAGTCGAAATGGTCAGATGAAAATTATAATTATGACACAAAATTAAATGATAAAAGTCCTAATTATGAGGTAAAGTCGTCAAAATGATATGAACATTATAATTGTGAAAAAATGTTTTAATTAATAATAGTCATAATTATGAGATAAAAAGTCGAAATCACGAGATAAAGTGAACATTTAGTTAAAGTCACAGTTATGGAAAAGGTCATATTTATGAGATAAAAAGTCGAAATGGTCAGATGAAAATTATAATTATGACATAAAATTAAATGAGTCATAATTATGAGGTAAAGTCGTCAAAATGATATGAACATTATAATTGTGAAAATGTTTTAATTAATAATACTCATAAATATGAGATTAAAAAGTCGAAATCACGAAATAAAGTGAAAATTTTGTTAAAGTCACAGTTATGGAAAAGGTCATATTTATGAGATTAAAAGTCGAAATGATCAGATGAAAATTATAATTATGACACAAAATTAAATGATAAAAGTCATAATTTTGAGATAAAGTCGTCAAAATAATATGAAAACTAGAATTGTGATTTTTTTTAATATATTTTTTTATTAATAATAGTCGTAATCATGAGATAAAAAGTCGAAATCATGAAAAAGTGAAAATTTAGGTCAAGTCAGTTATGGAAAAAGTCATAATTATGACATAAGTCGAAATGATCAGATGAAAATTATAATTTTGACAAAAAATGAAATGATAAAAGTCATAATTATGAGGTAAAGTTATTGAATTATGAAAATGATTATTGTGATTTTTTTTTAATTAATAATAGTCAAAACTATGAGATAAAGGACAAATTTAGTTCAAGTCAGTTATGGAAAAAGTCATAATTATAAGATAAAAAGTCGAAATGATCATTTAAAAATTATAATTATGACAAAAAAATTAAATGATAAAATTCATAATTATGAGGTAAAGTCATTGAAATATGAAAATTATTATTGTGATTTTTTTTTTGAATTAATAATAGTCAAAACTATGAGATAAAATCTAAATCATGAGATAAAGGACACATTTAGTTAGTCAGTTATGGAAAAAGTCAGATAAAAATGATAATTATGACAAAAAATGAAACTATAACTATAATTATGAGGGAAAGTCGTTGAAATAATGATATGAAAATTACAATTGTGAAAGATGTTTTTAATTAATAATAGTCGTAATTATGAGCTGAAAAGTCAATCATGAGATAAAGTGAAAATTTAGTCAGTAACAGTCATGAAAAAAGTCGTAATTATGAGATAAAAGTCGGAATGATCAGATGAAAATTGTAATTATGACACAAATTAAATGATAAAAGTCATAATTATGAAGTAAAGTCGTCAATAATGATATGAACATTATACATAATTGTGATTAAAAAAAAAAAAAAAATAGTCATAGTTATGAGATAAAAAGTCAAAATCATGAAAGTGAAAATTTAGTTAAAGTCACAGTTATGGAAAAGGTCATATTTATGAGATAAAAAGTCGAAATGATCAGATGAAATTTATAATTATGACAAAAAATTCAATAAGTCATAATTATGAGGTAAAGCCGTCGAAATAATGAGATAAAACTCATAATTATGGGGAAAAAAAAGTCGAAATTATGAGATAAAATTTTAAACCACAAGATGAATATAATAATAATAATAATAATAATAATAAAAATAACACATTTGACTTACAAGGCCCCCTTCTGGGCACTCAAGGACACCGTACAAAATCAAAACAATAAATATAAAGTACCAAAGATTGTCACACACACACACGAGGTGTGGTGAAATGTGTCCTCTGCATTTGACCCATCCACTTGTTCACCCCCTGGGAGGTGAGGGGAGCAGTGAGCAGCAGCGGTTGCCGCGCCCGGGAATCATTTTAGGTGATTTAACCCCCAATTCCAACCCTTGATGCTGAGTGGCAATGGGTCCCATTTTTATAGTCTCTGGTATGACTCGGCCTGGGTTTGAACTCACAAACAAACCGATCTCACTGCAGGCAGACTACCCACTAGGCCGCTGAGTAGGTCAACAAAATCAATTGGATAAAAACAGCAACCACAAAGATCGATAAGATTTACAGTGAATAAGCAGTCAGGAATAGCTGTGTTTTGAGTCTTGATTAAAGGAGGGATATTGAGTCTAAGCAGGGACGTGCACATGATTTTAGAGGGGCATGGGCTCAAAGTTAGAAAAGGGCAGGAAATGTATTTTTGGTCCTTTACACAATATGGAAATGAATGTAAAATTAAATTTGCTAATAGGAAGATAACTACTTAGCTGTGTGTCCTTTGTAGGTAAAAGTGATTGCCATTTCTTTTGTGTCAACAAATTATTGTCATAATGAGTTAATTCACATTATCATAGGCTTGGAAGACATGAAAAGCAAAGAAACACCGGTTTATTATTAGGCTATTTATTGTTAAAGATAAGCACTTTAATATTAAACATTTAACAGTGCAACATGAACTTCGGAAATTTTTTTTATAATAAAATGTGAAAATCTGTCCTTCCCTTAACTTGATGAAAACACCATCAAGTTGTATTTTATGGTCTTTCTCACTTAATGCTCAGACTTAAACAACTGAAACGCAATACAACTTTATATCTAAACCTCTACTGTGAGAGAAATGTGATCCTCCGTAAACACAGTGCATTTTATTTTGAAAATTAACCCGGTGTTTTTTTTTTTGTATTTTGTACACTACTTTCTGTCCCGTACGATCCGCTCTGCTCCGTGCGGAATATATGTGCCGTGCTCAATTGAAGCGCTGTGCTCCGACGTCCGGCAAAAACAGAAACAGCACATTTATTAATAGAAAAATACAGCGTTTTTCTGAACTATTACCCATATTAGATGCTGAATAAGTGGACGGCGACTAGACCATAACTCACATGTTCAAGTTGCTCCGCTGTCACGTCTCCTCAGGCCGCAATTGGCTCTCTCTCCTCTCCTTCTCTCACTCACTCACTCGCCCTCTCTCTCTCTCTAATACAACCCGGTATTACAAGAAAACGTGGAGTTTTTGTACCGTTGTTTTTGTTTTTTTACATCCCTAACAGGAATTTATTAATGTTGTTTAAAGAAAAAAAACACACACACAGGCAGAGGGCACTTTTTAAGACGAGGCAAAAAAGGGCAGGGGCTCAAGCACCCATAGGGCCCTATGGGTGCACGTGCCTGAGTCTAAGTTTCGAAGGTCTGGTGGTAATGAGTTCTAAAGATGGGGGGCGGAGTGGCTGAAAGCTCTGGCCCCCACCATGGTGGACAGTTCAAAATAAGGGGACAGTAAGATAGATCCATCCATTTAGTAAGGTGTCATCAAAGAGTAAAAATGCATTTATTTTAATATGCATAATAACAAAAAGGGTAATATTAAATAAATGGATAGATGTTGATAGTCCAACTCATACTGACTGGTATAAACAAGCTATGGAAATTATATCAGTAGAAAAAAGACTGCATTTAGTTTAGATCATGGGTGTCAAACTCTGGCCCGCGGGCCAAATTTGGCCCGCCATGTAATTTATTTTGGCCCTTGAGACAATATTAAATTAACATTAGAGCTGGCCCGCCGGTATTATACAGCGGCGGTGCATTCATCGCTAATTGTAATACTTGCCAACCCTCACCATTTTCCCAGGAGACTCCCGAATTTCAGTGCCCCCCCCCCACCCCCCGAAAATCTACCGGGGCAACCATTCTTTTGAATTTCTCCCGATTTACACTCGGACAACAATATTGTGTCTTAAAGGTACTGCTTTTAGCGTCCTCTACAACCTGCCGTCATGTCCGCTTTTCTGCCATACAATCAGCGTGCCGGCACAGTCACGTAATATATGCAATGTCAAACTGGGATGAAACATAATACTGAGATAAAAAGTCAAAATTCAGATAAAACTATGAAAATGATGATGAAAAGGTTATAATTAGAACTAAAAAGTCAAAATTAGGAAACGTTTAAGAATTAGGAGCATTTGAGAGATACATATCCATGAGATAAAGTCAAATTGATGGGATAAAACATGAGATAAAAAGTCCAAATTTTGAAAAACTTTTAAAATTTTGTTGAAAAGGTTACAATTATGACAAAAATAAAAATTAGTCGAAGTAAGATAACAATTCAAAATTGAGATACGACTATGAAAATTATGGTGAAAAAGTTATAATTATGATTTAAAAAGTCGAAATTAGGACAACTTTGAGAATCAGGAGCATTTTGGGATACATTTTTTATGAGATATAAAGTCAAATTGCGGGGATAAAATATCATAATAATTAGATGAAAAGTCAAAATTCAGAAAACTATGAAAATTATGATGAAAAAGTTATAATTATGATTAAAAAAAGTTGAAATTAGGAGAGTTTTTAGATACATATTTGAGATATAACGTTAAAATGATGGGATAAAACATCATAATGAGATAAAAAGTCAAAATTTTTAGATAAAACTATTATATTATGATGAAAAATTTATAATTATGATTTAAAAAGTCAAAATTAGAACTTTGAGAATTAGGAGAATGTTGAGATACATATTTATGAGATACAATGTCAAACTGGGATGAAACATAATACTGAGATAAAAAGTCAAAATTCAGATAAAACTATGAAAATGATGATGAAAAGGTTATAATTAGAACTAAAAAGTCAAAATTAGGAAACGTTTAAGAATTAGGAGCATTTTAGAGATACATATCCATGAGATAAAGTCAAATTGATGGGATAAAACATAAAAAGTCCAAATTTTGAAAAACTTTTAAAATTTTGTTGAAAAGGTTACAATTATCCATCCATCCATTTTCTACCGCTTATTCCCTTTCGGGGTCGCGGGGGGCGCTGGCGCCTATCTCAGCTACAATCGGAATCGGAAGGCGGGGTACACCCTGGACAAGTCGCCATCTCATCGCAGGGCCAACACAGATAGACAGACAACATTCACACTCACATTTACACACTAGGGCCAATTTAGTGTTGCCAATCAACCTATCCCCAGGTGCATGTCTTTGGAAGTGGGAGGAAGCCGGAGTACCCGGAGGGAACCCACGCATTCACGGGGAGAACATGCAAACTCCACACAGAAAGATCCAGAGCCTCACAATACGAAGGTCCTGCAGTCCTGGGTTCAAATCCAGGCTCTGGAGGTTACAATTATGACAAAAATAAATATTGGGAGAACTTTGAAAATTAGTCGAAGTAAGATAACAATTCAAAATTGAGATACGACTATGAAAATTATGGTGAAAAAGTTATAATTATGATTTAAAAAGTCGAAATTAGGACAACTTTGAGAATCAGGAGCATTTTGGGATACATTTTTTATGAGATATAAAGTCAAATTGCTGGGATAAAACATCATAATAATTAGATGAAAAGTCAAAATTCAGAAAACTATGAAAATTATGAGGAAAAAGTTATAATTATGATTAAAAAAAGTTGAAATTAGGAGAGTTTTTAGATACATATTTGAGATATTACGTTAAAATGATGGGATAAAACATCATAATGAGATAAAAAGTCAAAATTTTTAGATACAACTATTATATTATGATGAAAAATTTATAATTATGATTTAAAAAGTCAAAATTAGAACTTTGAGAATTAGGAGAATGTTGAGATACATATTTATGAGATACAATGTCAAACTGAGATGAAACATAATTCTGAGATAAAAAGTCAAAATTGAGATAAAACTGAAAATGATGATGAAAAGGTTATTAGGACTAAAAAGTCAAAATTAGGAGAAGTTTAAGAATTAGGAGCAATTTTGAGATAATTATTCATGAGATAAAGTCAAATTGATGGGATAAAACATGAGATAAAAAGTAGAAATTTGATAACGTCCAAATTTTTTAAAATCTAGGAAAATTATGATGAAAAAGTTACAATTATGATTTTAAAAAAATGAAAATTGGGAGAATTGAGAATTAGGAGAATTGTGTGATACGTTTTTGTGAGATATAAAGTCAAAATGATGGGATAAAACATCATAATAATGAGATAAAAAGTCAAAAAGAGATGAAAACTCAAAATTTTGAAAACAATTAAAATTGTGATTAAAAAAATTTACCTAAAACTATGAAAATTATGGTGAAAACGTTATAATTATGACTAAAAAGTCAAAATTACAAGTTTAAGAATTAGGAGCATTTTGAGATAGATATTCATGAGCTGAAGTCAAATTGATGGGAAAAACATGAGATCAAAAGCAGAAATGAAATAAAAAGTCCACATTTTGAAAAAAATATTTTAAAACTTTGAAAAGGTTAAAATAAAAATAAAAAATTGGGAGTACTTTGAGAATTAGTTGAAATAAGATACAAATTCATAATTGAGATAAAACTATGAAAATTATGATGAAAACGTTATAATTATGATTTTAAAAAGTCGAAATTAGAACTTTGAGAATCAGGAGCATTTTGGGATACATTTTTTATGAGATATAAGGTCAAATTGATGGGATAAAACATAATAATGAGATAAAAAGTCAAAAAAAGATGGAAAGTCAAAATTCAGAAAACTATGAAAATTATGATGAAAAAGTTATAATTATGATAAAAAAAGTCGAAATTAGGAGAATTTTGAGATACATATTTGAGATATAAAGTCAAAATGATGGGATAAAACATCATAATGAGATAAAAAGTCAAAATTGTTAGATACAACTATGAAAATTATGAAGAAAAAGTTATAATTATGATTTAAAAAGTTTAAATTAGGAGAACTTTGAGAATTAGGAGAATTTTGTCTTGGAGCCACTATGGATTGAACTTTCACAGTATCATGTTAGACCCGCTCGACATCCATTGCTTTCGGTCCCCTAGAGGGGGGGGGGGGGGGGGGTTGCCCACATCTGAGGTCCTCTCCAAGGTTTCTCATAGTCAGCATTGTCACTGGCGTCCCACTGGATGTGAATTCTCCCTGCCCACTGGGTGTGAGTTTTCCTTGCCCTTTTGTGGGTTCTTCCGAGGATGTTGTAGTCGTAATGATTTGTGCAGTCCTTTGAGACATTTGTGATTTGGGGCTATATGAATAAACATTGATTTATTGATTGATTGATTTGAGATACATATTTATGAGATACAATGTCAAACTGTGATGAAATATAATACTGAAATAAAAAGTCAAAATTCAGATAAAACAATGAAAATGTTATAATTATGAATAAAAAGTCAACATTAGAAGAAATTTAAGAATTAGGAGTATTTTTTAGATAAAGTCAAATTGATGGGATATAACATGAGATAAAAAGTAGAAATGAGATAAAAAGTCCACATTTTTAAAAAACGATTTTAAATTTTGTTGAAAAGGTTACAATTATGATTTTAAAAAAAAAACATGAAAATTTGGAGAACTTTGAGAATTAGTCGAAATAAGATAAAAATTCAAAATTGAGATAAAACTATGAAAAAGTTATAATTATGATTTAAAAAGTTGAAATTAGGAGAACTTTGAGAATCAGGAGAATTTTGGGATACATTTTTTATGAGATATAAAGTCAAATTGATAGGATAAAACATCATAATAATGACATAAAAAGTCAAAAAGAGATAAAGTAAAAATTCAGAAAACTATAAAAATTGTGATGAAAAAGTCATAATTATGATAAAAAAAAAGTCGAAATTGGGAGAATTTTGAGATACATATTTGAGATATAAAATCAAAATGATGGGATAAAACGAGATAAAAAGTCAAAATTTTAGACAAAACTGAAAATTATGATGAAAAATGTATAATTATGATTTAAAAAGTTGAATTAGGAGAACTTTAATGTCTAGGAGAATTTTGAGATACATATTTGAGATACGATGTCAAACTGGGATGAAACATAATACTGAGATAAAAAGTCTAAATTTAGATAAAACTATGAAAATGTTATAACTATGAATAAAAAGTCAAAATTAGGAGAAGTTTAAGAATTAGGAGCATTTTTGAGATATTCATGAGATAAAGTCAAATTGATGGGATAAAACATGAGATAAAAAATTGAAATTAGATAAAGTCCACATTTTTTAAAATCTAGGAAAATTATGATGAAAAAGTTACAATTATGATTTAAAAAAAATGAAAATTGGGAGAACTGAGAATTAGGAGAATTTTGGGATACGTTTTTATGAGATATAAAGTCAAAATGATGGGATAAAAAATAATAATGAGATAAAATGTCAAAAAGAGATGACAAGTCAAAATTCAGAAAACTATGAAAATTATGATGAAAAAGTTATAATTATGATAAAAAAAGTCAAAATTAGGAAAATTTTGAGATACATATTTGATATAAAGTCAAAATGATGGGATAAAACATCATAATGAGATAAAAAGTCAAATTTTTTAGCTAAAACTATGAATATTATGATGAAAAAGTTATAATTATGATTTAAAAAGTCAAAATTAAGAGAAATTTGAGAACTAGGAGAATTTTGAGATACATATTTATGAGATACAATGTCAAACTGGGATGAAACATAATACTGAGATAAAAAGTCAAAATTGAGATAAAACTATGAAAATGATGATGAAAAGGTTATTAGGACTAAAAAGTCAAATTTAGAAGTTTAAGAATTAGGAGCATTTTTGAGATAATTATTCATGAGATAAAGTCAAATTGACTGGATAAAACATGAGATAAAAAGTCGAAATTAGATAACGTCCAAATTTTTTAAAATCTAGGGAAATTATGATGAAAAAGTTACAATTATGATTTAAAAAATTGAAAACTGGGAGAACTGAGAATTAGGAAAATTTTGGGATACATTTTTATGAGATATAAAGTCAAAATGATGGGATAAAACATCATAATAATGAGATAAAAAGTCAAAAAGAGATCAAAAGTCAAAATTCAGAAAACTATGAAAATTATGATGAAAAAGTTATAATTATGATAAAAAGAAGTCAAAATTAGGAACATTTTGAGATACATATTTGATATAAAGTCAAAATGATGGGATAAAACATCATAATGAGATAAAATGTCAAATTTTTTAGCTAAAAATATGAATATTATGATGAAAAAGTTATAATTATGATTTAAAAAGTCGAAATTAAGAGAACTTTGAGAACTAGGAGAATTTTGAGATACATATTTATGAGATACAATGTCAAACTGGGATGAAACATAATCCTGAGATAAAAAGTCAAAATTGAGATAAAACTATGAAAACGATGATGAAAAGGTTATAATTATGACTAAAAAGTAAAAATTAGGAGAAGTTTAAGAATTAGGAGCATTTTTGAGTTACATATTCATGAGATAAAGTCACATTGATAGGATACAACATGAGATAAAAAGTCGAAATTAGATAACGTCCCCATTTTTTAAAATCTAGGAAAATTATGATAAAGTTACAATTATGATTTAAAAAATTGAAAATTGGGAGATCTGAGAATTAGGAGAATTCTGGGATACATTTTTATGAGATATAAAGTCAAAATGATGGGATAAAACATCGTAATAATGAGATAAAAAGTCAAAAAGAGATGAAAAGTCAAAATTCAGAAAACTATGAAAATTATGATAAAAAAATTGAGATAAAAGTATGAAAATGATGGTGAAAAAGTTATAAGTATGACTAAAAAGTCAAAATTAGAAGTTTAAGAATTAGGAGCATTTTGAGATGGATATTAATGAGCTAAAGTCAAATTGATTGGATAAACCATGAGATAAAAAGTCGAAATGAGATGAAAAAGTCCACATTTTGAAAAAACTATTTTAAAACTCTTATGAAAAGGTTACAATTAAAAAAAAAAAAAAATTGGGAGAACTTCGAGAATTAGTCGAAATAAGAAAAAAATTCAGAATTGACATAAAACTATGAAAATTATGATGAAAAAGTTATGATTTAAAAAATCGAAATATAAGAACTTTGAGAATCAGGAGCATTTTGGGATAAATTTTTTATGAGCTATAAAGTCAAATTGATGGGATAAAACATCGTAATAATGTTATAAAAATTGGAAATGACAAAATAAAGTGGAGGTCGGAAGTTTTTCTTGTTTTATTTCCCAACCCGGCCCGGACTCGGAGAGTCTTCACTGTTGGTGTCGCCAACGTGCGGACATCATTAACGCAGCAGGTGTGATGGTTGACGTCCACTGCCGTCGTCCCCGCACTCTCGCTCCTTGCAGGTTGCTGTCCTGTCTGCACATTGTTTGAAAAACTGCCAGTCAGACTGACCTCGCTGTAACGCCTGCATTCATTTTTACTGCCGGGCCGTTTGAGAAGCCAATCAGGGAAGGATTTCAGACTTAACCTTGTTGTGGTGTGTCCAAGTGAAGCTCGGCCTGCAAACACGTGTCCCGCTAAGTCCACAGCCACCTGCAGCCAGGGACACCGTTTTATACACAAGACACAAAAAAACAACTTTGAGGGATGAGATTCATGGAGTGTATTTTTTTTTTTTAAGTGTTTGCTTTTATGACACACTTTGGCCGCCTTTTGTTTTGAAGGCCTGGTGACAGGAAGGGAGGATGGAAGTGATGTGTTGCTGCACACTGCAAAATAGACGTGAGGGGGAGTCTGTTGTGTACGTCGTTAATCACTGCTGTGTGTGTGTGTGTGTGTGTGTGTGTGTGTGTGTGTTGTATTTCTACCCTTCTTGAGACATCAACAAAGAAAAGTTACTTCCATATGAGGACCGGTGAAAAAGTTAGGACCGAAATCATGGTCCTAATAAGAGAAAACCATTGCATCGAATAGAGAGCCAATTACTAGAGTCCGTGAACATTGCTCCAAAGTCAGGATATTTTTTTGTTGATTTAATGTGCAATAATATTTGGCCCTTTTGAGAAACTTAAAGGGAACTCTAAAAGTTAAAGTGTGTGTGTGTACGCATGCAAAACCTTCATACACATGTAGTTGTGTGTATGTGTGTATATATAGATAATTAGCGTATGTGTGTAAACTCTTAATTGTATTCACAGATCAAGTTAGTAGTCTGACTATTATGAAACACCAAGAAAAGACAATATCAATACTGTCAACGCAGCTAGTGAGTGTGCCACACACTCATGGAGGCGTCATTTACCCGTCACTATTTTTACTGTTCTAGGTAAATTAAGGGAAGGGAGATTATATAACATATTCATGTTTGGTTCATCAATAGGAGTGTGACTCACTCAACTATTTGATCTGATTTTATTTTGCTGGGATAATTATACGATTCAGAATGGATTCTTGATTCAAATCGATTTTTACAATTTATTATTTGGTCTAATAAAATTAATGGAATTTAAAAAAAAAAAAAAAAAAAAAAGGTTGCAAGTTAGAAAATATATATTTTGGGTTGCATTGAGATGGCTTGAAAATGTTTTTAGTTGATTGAGTGTAAGTGTTATTATTTTTTAAATTCATTTAGGATCGGTATGCCTGCCTACTTTGTCTTGTTATATTCTTATTTTACTGTTATATTGTTATTCCCATTGTTTTTATTCTTTTTGTAATATTTCTCTATTTTGTTTCCTTTTAAACCCCCATTATTTACTTTTTACTTTTTTTTTTTTTTTTTTAATTGCTCTCAACTCTGTACACTGCTGCTGGAATTTTAATTTTCCTGAAGGAACTCTCCTGAAGGAATCAATAAAGTACTATCTATCTATCTATCTATGGGATTACCAAGACTCATGATTCGGATATGCATTGATTATTATTTTTAATTTTTTTTGTGTGTGCATCCCTGTTGTTTAGTCACGATTATCATCTTTTAGTTTTAATTTTTGTCTCTAATCTGCTTCTCAATTCAGCAGAAACATATGAGAAGTGTTCCTCATAAGCGCTTATAGTTTTATAAATTACCTACTATAAGCCGCTACTTTTTTTTTCTTATGCTTTGAACCCTGCGGCTTATGAAACACTGTGGCTATTTTTTTATTTTTCTTCGCTGACGGCCATTATGCAAAAATTTTTCATTAAACACGTGCAAAAATTAACTGAAAAGATGTTATTTTTTGTGCTACGGCGCCATCTTTTGGACCAAGTCACTCACTACAGGTGCCTACCAGTATTTCCTGTTGTTTAAAGCATTGAACCGGAACTAGAAGTGCCGTTCTGTCTCCTGACTGTCTATATAGCGTTTTTACTCGTATGAATTCTACAATCAATGCTCCATGGCAACGTTTGTAAGTTTTTTAATGTAACTAAAACATGTCTTGCTTGTGACGTCTGTAGGAATGTTTTCATGCATATTGGTAAGTGCTATTGTAATGTAGTCATGCTAGCGTTATTGGCGTTAGCTAATACGTTAACACGTTTACGAGTCTCTGTGTTGGTATTATTAATTTACAATTGCATTATTTTTGTATTTTTTTTTACTAATTTCACAATTCACCAAAATGTCACAGTGGAGTTATTGAGTCTGTTTAGCTCATTAGAGAGCTAGCTTGTGCAGCGAGTTGGCCCTTGATGATGACTTCTGTTTTGTCCCCCGTTTTACTGCCTTGTTACGTATACTGTTTGTTAACAATTAAGTATGGAAATAAACATTTCTGTTAATAATTAGTTTCAAAAAGTATGTGTCTGCGGCTGTGTTATCCTTGCTAACCTTAAAGGCCTACTGATTTTCTTATTCAAACGGGGATAGCAGGTCCATTCTATGTGTCATACTTGATCATTTCGCGATATTGCCATATTTTTGCTGAAATGATTTAGTAGAGAACATAAAAGTTCGCAACTTTTGGTGCTGATAAAAAAAGCCTCACCTTTACCGGAAGTCGCAGACGATGACGTCACAAGGGTGAGGGCTCCTCACGTCCTCACATTGTTTTAAATGGGAGCCACCAGCGGCAAGAGCTATTCGGACGGAGAAAACGACAATTTCCCCATTAATTTGAGCGAGGATGATGATATTGATAGCGAAGGACTTGAAAAAATAAAAAGCGACGGCCCCGGGCGGCGGCAGTGTGAGCGTTTCAGATGTAATTAGACACATTTACTAGGATAATTCTGGAAGATACCTTATCTGCTTATTGTTTTAATAGTGTTTTAGTGAGATTGTAAAGACATACCTGGAGGTCAGATGGCTGTGGTGAACACAAAGTGTCTCAGAGAGAAGCTGAGGAGCCAAGCTCACAGCTGCTTTTCAAACAGCTACTGCAGGAGGACGAATAATCCAATGATGTCTCCGGAAAGATATATATCACAATTTTCCCATCCAAAAACATGCTGGTCGACGTAGAGCAGGGGTCGGCAACCTTTACCACTCAAAGAGCCATTTTGACCCGTTTCACAAAATAAAGAAGATAATGGGAGCCGCAACCTTTCTCGCTATTATCTGCTGATGGTCACCCAGATTTCAATAATAAGGGTGTGCTTTGAAGCCATTTTCTTTGACGCCTTCTACAAGATGTACAAACAGCTTGCCAGCCCAGTAATATGTTGTAAGTGGCTCTCGCTGATACACCTACACGACTGCAAGGCATATAGTACATAGCCATACAGGTTACACTGAAGGTTGTGATGTAAACATCTTTAACACTCTAATATGCGCCACACTGTGAACCCACACCAAACAAGAATGACACACATTTCGGGAGAACATCCTCACAGTAACAACATAAACGCAATATAACAATTACCCAGAATCCCAAGCATCCATGACTCTTTCAGGCTATATTTTACACCCTGCTAGCACCAACCCCCCCCGCCCCCCACACTGCGTGCGTCGTTTGAGGTGGGCGGTTTTGGGGGCGCGGGGGTGTAAAATATAGCCTGGAAGTGTCATGGATGCTTGGGATTCTGAGTAAATATGTTGCGTTCATGTTGTTTTACTGTGAGGATGTTCTCCCGAAATGTGTTCGTCATTCTTGTTTGGTGTGGGTTCACATTTTGGCGCATATTAGTAAGAGTGTTAAAGTTGTTTATATCTCAACCTTCAGTGTAACCTGTATGGCTGTTGACTATATGCCTTAATATCTCGTACGTGTGACGATAGAAGCAGCGAAATGCATGCGTCCGGCCGGCACGCAGACAGCATGGTGTAAAGGCGATCGATGACATGTTGTAGAGGACGTTAAAAGTAAAGCCAACACTGTGAATACAAGTGTAATTATTCATTACTTATCGTGTTAAGCTCAGATTTATCCGAGAGCCAGATGCAGTCATCAAAAGAGCCACATCTGGCTCGAGAGCCATAGGTTCCCTACCCCTGGTATAGTTCGTAAAATACAGTATTCTCCCTCAGCGTGATGTCAGTGGATGTGTATTCGACACCACCAAAGCTGGCCTCTCCATGATAAAAAGGACATCTGAGCACGCAGGGTTTATGGACAAAATGAGAATCTTACACGCGCAGAATATTTGAGTTTTTATGGGAGATGCAGCGATTGATTTGGCGCTTGATGCCATGACCGTGTCCACAAAGGGCAGCGCTAATATGGCTCAGAAGGGCAGGTTATTAATATTTTCATTAGGGAGCCTGGACATGCTTGTTAGCATCCCTACTGGTTAGAACCATGACTGTGGTTGATGGTTACATCAACCCTTGCGTGGTGTTCGGGTCCTTGGGACCCGTTTTCATTTTTTATGAAAAGAAAAATGATACAATTAATTAATTTTTCCAACTGAGACTCGCTGAATTTGGCTCATTTTCTGTGAAAAAACATATATCAGAATACATATTTTATGACCACACACCATACACCCCCTCTACACATTTGTGTTACATATAAGATGTCCGGGTCTACTGGACCCAGGTCTAATTGAAGTGTGGAAATTAATATTCTGTTTACCCTGCACACACACACACACACACACACACACACACACACACACACACACACACACACACACACACACACACAGCAGGTCTAGACAGGAGGAGGACAGAGTTTAGGTACACAGAACATTAGAGGGTTAAATGTGCGAGAAAATGAGACCAGACAGTGTTGACAAACAATGTTGCAACCTTGTGTGGGGACCGCAGGTGCAGAAACACGAAATAAAAAAATCCCTGTGGGATGCAAAAACTGGCAGGGAAATTTTCCGTGCAACGTTCATATTGTTACTCAGCCAGCATTTGTGGGTCTGATGGACCCGTCGGACTTTGTGGCTTTTAATGCCTCACAGTCTAACACTTTTACGTTAAAATACTGAACGGATGTTTATTGAGATAAGTTAAACATCTGTTCGGTATTTTAACATAAAAGTGTTTGATTGTGAGGCATTGAAGATATCTACCTATTCGGAATTATGACAACATAACATATGCTGATTTGGAGTAAGCGTTGTTCTGGTTTGTCGACAAATTGGAAGTTGCTGGCAGTCTCCAAAGTGCCCCAAAGCTGCCACAAACGATTGGAGGATGCGAGAAGAACTGTTGACACTCTTGTGATTTTGGATCACATCGGACTGTCCGCCCCGCAGGTTTTTGAAGACCAGTCATGGACGATTTAGAGTGAAAAGCCAATTTTATTTTCACTCGCATACAAAACATTCTAACTTGGATTGTTTGCCTGGCTTCGAGACTCTCCCGAAGGACAGTGCTGTATATGGCAGACAAACTCCCTTCTTGTCTCTCATGGACACAGACCTGTTGTTGTTGTTGTTGTTGACTTTGGACTAGCGACTGCACAAGATCAAGGCCGCGGAACAGAGACACACTGAAAGGCTTACACACAAACATGCATCCACAAAAATATACGCCACACCCCCTAACCAGCGCCCTTGACGCAAATCCCATAGGGGTGATGGAAGGATGCTGCGACCATGACCCCGCACTCCCTTCCCTCTGTTGCTAGATATCAATCAATCAATCAATGTTTACTTATATAGCCCTAAATCACTACTGTCTCAAAGGGCTGCACAAACCACTACGACATCCTCGGTAGGCCCACATAAGGGCAAGGAAAACTCACACCCAGTGGGACGTCGGTGCCAATGATGACTAAGAACCTTGGAGAGGACGAAAGCAATGGATGTCGAGCAGGTCTAACATGATACTGTGAAAGTTCAATCCATAATGGATCCAACACAGTCGCGAGAGTCCAGTCCAAAGCGGATCTCTTCTTAAAAGACCTAACCTCGATCCTGACCTCATGGCAAACTACCGACCGGTGTCTCACCTTCCCTTTATTTCAAAAATCCTGGAAAAAATTGTTGCGGGGCAGTTAAATGAACACTTAGCGTCTAACAATCTATCAGCGTTCCCGTTCTGTAACCCTGTACACTGTTTTTGTCTAATCTTGAACAGGTCTGTGCTGAAAACGTTTCTTTAGGACTTGTGTTATGACAAAGATCTATCTATCCATGTAATCTCACAACCCCCCCCCCCCCCCCAAAAAAAAATGCAACGGGTCCAACAGACCCACAAACGCTGGCTGAGTAACAACAATATGAACATTACACAAGGGTTAATGTAGCTCCTCTCACCAAGGCGCACGGTGCCATTAGTGGAATAAAACATCTCGCATTGGTGTCGACTGCCAGTCGTCTTGAGGAAGATTATCGAGGGGAGAAGAGGGATATTTCACGCTCGGCTGTCTTCTGTTGATCTACGGCTGGATAAGAACCTCTCTAAAACTATTCCCAGGCCCCGGGCTGCCCCCTCCCCTTGCGGAATGAAGAGGCGAACAAACGAGTTCATAACGCGACCTCTTGAACGTCTGATTCGGCGGCGACTCCCACACCCTGACCTCCGGCTCCCCCGTGTCTCCTTCCCGCTTTACTTCTTCCTTTTCCAGAGGGCCAAACGGTCGCTCTGTGATCCCGGCCCTCTGCCGTCGCTTCCTCTCTCTGCTCTCCGAGGGTTCGACTTGCCAAGACAAACCCCTAAATCTCTCACTCGCGACGCAGATTTCCATGGTCTATCCTTCCCCAGAACCCACACTTCCCCCAAATGGCCCCTTCTTTTTACCCTAGTTCTATCCCCGGCTCTGTCATTGAGGTTGTTTCTGGAAGACCATGGTCGCCGGTGACCTGCCAGGTCCAGCCAGGAGAGCAGAACTTCCTGTGCAGTAAAGGCATGGGTCAGATGTCAGATGTGCTAACCAATTAAACCGCATCGCTTTGTCTGAAGCCTCCCCAAATATTTGGGCCGGCCAGGATCATTTCTAACAAATGTCTCATCAAAGCTTATTTTAGTTTTTTCTTTGTAGACTAAGCGACAACAACAAAGTGTAACGATATATCAACCGTCGTCCTTTTTAATGTAGCTTTGACCTACATCCTGTTCCTGTCTACAGCGCTAAGCCTTCTGGGGATATTTGCCAACCTTAAGACCTCCGATTTTGGGGGCGTGGTCAGGGGTGGGACAGGGGCGTGGTTAAGAGGGGAAGAGTAAATTTACCGCTAAATTCACATATATAAATAACACAAATACTTGAATTTCAGTGTTCATTTATTTACACATTTACACACAAATAACACTCATCTACTCATTGTTGAGTTAAGGGTTGAATTGTCCATTCTTGTTTTTTCAACCATATGCATGTACAGTAGATGGCAGTATTGTCCTGTTTAGGAGTTTCACAGCATTGCTGTATACGGCAGGCGAACTGCTTTACGGTAGACAAAAACGGACTGCTGTTGTTGTGTGTTGTTGCAGCGCTGGGAGGACGTTAATGAAACTGCCTAACAATAAACCCACATAAGAAACCAAGAACTCGCCCTCGATCATTCTACAGTTATAAGTCACTCAGGTCCGCATGGAGCTGGAGGGGGCGTGGCTCTGCCTGAATTTGGGGAGATTTTGGGAAGAAAATTTTATCCCGGGAGGTTTTCGGGAGAGGCGCTGAATTACGGGAGTCTCCCGGAAAATCCGGGAGGGTTGGCAAGTATGCTTCTGGGTAATGTAGTATACAAACACAAATGTATATATTTTAACATTCATATATCCAGGGTGAGACAATTAGACCGGATTGCTTTGTCCAAAACCTTCCGAAATATTCCGAAACAGATGTCCGACCGGTTAGAGGCCACGGGGAAGACTTAGGACACGTTGGAGAGACTGTCTCCCAGCTGGACCCTCGGAATCCCCATGGAGGAGTTGGACAAAGTGGACTTAAGGCAAGTCTCCTCCCGGACCGAAATATGGGACTCCATCCCCTACCCAGGCGAGACCCATGGACTCGGACTTGGAAGTCCGGATTCTCATCCAAGTCTGTTCTCTATCGGCTGCGAGAAGATCCTGGTCTGATCAACCCAGCAGGACTGCGTTGTCCTGCAGCCACCAAAAACTGGATCACCTCAACGTCCTGACTGCGCCTAGGAATTCTGTCCATAAAAGTTATGAACAGAATCAGTAGTTAAAGTTAAAGTACCAATAGGTGTGGCAAAATTATTCTCTGCATTTGACCCATTAGCCTTGATCACCCCCTGGGAGGTGAGGGGAGCAGTGAGCAGCAGCGGTGCCCCCGCCCCGGAATCATTTTTGGGTTATTCAACCCCCAATTCCAACCCTTGATGCTGAGTACCAAGCAGAGAGGTAATGGGTCCCATTTTTTTTTAGTCTTTGGTAGGAGTCGGTCGGGGTTTGAACTCACAACCCACTGATCTCCGGTCTTAGTCGGAGTCCGTCCCGGCAACGTCATGGTTTGACAGCGCTAACTACAGCTGCTAAAAGTTTCAACTTCAGTAGCAGCGGAATATTCAGGCAGCTAAAATGCGTCTGACAAAGTGTGGGGTTTTGAAAATTTTCCCCATCATGCATTGTAA
Source organism: Nerophis ophidion (assembly GCF_033978795.1). NCBI lineage: Eukaryota > Metazoa > Chordata > Actinopteri > Syngnathiformes > Syngnathidae > Nerophis > Nerophis ophidion. The sequence continues at coordinate 12,559,857 of NC_084634.1, read as the reverse complement.
TGGATATAAATGGGTGTAATTTAGAATTTGTTGTGGTGCTCAGACGATTTTTCTATTTTTTTTATAATATCCACAATGTTCAGTGTTGACTTAGTTTTTGTTTTTTTTGCATCATGACTAGGGAAGGTTGTTTGGATTGTGTAATGGGTCCCTTTTTTTGTCTTTGGTATGACTCTGCCAGGGTTTGAACTCACAACCTACCGATCTTAGGTCTGAGTCGGAGTCAGACCCTGACTGTAAACAGGTCCGACTTACCACCCACAATGCCATGCTTTGACAGCGCTAACTACTGCTGCTAAAAGTTTCAACTTTAGTAGCAGCAGAACATTCAGGCACCTGACAAAGTGTGGTGTTGTTGTTTTTTTGCATTTTTCCCATCATGCATTGTAATGAATGGGTGTCAATTTGATTTTTTTTTATGGTGCTCAGACGATTTTTCCATTTATTTTATAATATCCACAATGTTCAGTGTTGACTTGGTTTAGTTTTTTTTGCATCATGACTAGGGAAGGTTGTTTGCATTGTCTAATGGGTCCCATTTTTTGGCTTTGGTATGACTCTGCCAGGGTTTGAAATCACAACCTACCGATCTTAGGTCTGAGTCAGTCAGACCCTGACTGTAAACAGATCCGACTTACCACCCACAATGCCATGCTTTGACAGCGCTAACTACTGCTGCTAAAAGTTTCAACTTGAGTAGCAGCAGAACATTCAGGCACCTGACAAAGTGTGGTGTTGTGGTTTTTTTTTGCATATTTCCCATCATGCATTGTAATGAATTTAAATGGGTGTCATTTAGATTTTTCTATTTCTTTTTTTAATAATATCCACAATTTTCAGTGTTTAAATTTAGTATTTTTTTTTGCATCATTAATATGGAACATAGCGGTCAAGCGAACATGTTTCCCGACCACGTCAGCCGACAGGTTTCGGTGAGAACATTGAGGTAATAAGTCGGCTCTTACCGGAGACATCAGCTGAGCTTGCGTCCTCCTGCAGCAGCTGTCAAAAAGGCAACTGCGACTTTCTTGGCTCCTCCATGGCTTCCATCAGAGACACCGGCGGTCAACACACCCCTCCGACTTTCAGGTATGACTTTATAATCTCATTAAAACACTAGTAACACAATAATCAGATAAGGGATTTTCCAGAATTATCCTTGTAAATGTGTCTAATAACATCTGAATCTCTCTCGCTGCCCGCGCCTTTTTATTTATTATTTTTTTAATTTTGCTCTAATGCTTCACTCTAACTTTCCTCATCCACAAATCTTTCAACCTCGCTCAAATTAATGGGGAAATCGTCGCCTTCTCGGTCCGAATCGCTCTTGCTGCTGGTGGCTATGATTTATAAACAATGATGTCCTGTGACGTCACGCGCACATCGTCTTCTACTTCCGGTACAGGCAGGGCTTCTTTACTAGCGACCAAAAGTTGGGAACTTTATCATCGATGTTCTCTACTAAATCCTTTCAGCAAAAATATGGCAACATCGTGAAATGATCAAGTATGACTCATAGAATGGACCTGCTATCCCCGTTTCAAATAAAAAAATCTCATTTGGGCTCGGTTGGTAGAGTGGCCGTGCCAGCAACTTGAGGGTTGCAGGTTCGATTCCCGCTTGTGCCATCCTTTGTCACTTCCGTTGTGTCCTTGGGCAAGACACTTTACCCACCTGCTCCCAGTGCCTCCCACACTGGTTTAAATGTAACTTAGATATTGGGTGTCGCTATGTAAAGCGCTTAGAGTCACTTGAGTAAAGCGCTATATAAATATAAGTCACTTCACTTAACTTCATTTAAGTAGGCCTTTATTGGTGTAGTTTAGAATATTTTTTTAATGGTGCTTAATTTTTTATTTTTTTTAATGATATCCACACTGTTAAGTGTTGACTTTTTGTGTGTGTTTTTTTTTTTTTTTGCATCATGACTAGGGAAGGTTGTTTGGATT
>NC_084634.1:12532908-12547908 GCF_033978795.1 Nerophis ophidion | reverse complement strand
TTAACATTATCCCCCACAACATTTTAATTGGCCCACCACATCATTTGACGTGGTCCTCCACCAAATTTTATTTGGCCCACCACTGTATTTATATGGCCTGTTGGGTTATTTGATATGGTCTCTCACGTCATCCAACGTTGTCCGCCACAATATTTAATTTGGCCCGCCACTTTATTTTATTCAATGTGGGCTTCTTCCACATCGTTTAACGTTGTCCCCCACAAAATTTTAAGTGGCCCACCACATCATTTGACGTGGTACGCCTCAAAATTTTAAATGGCCCGCCACTGTATTTAAATGGCCTGTTACGTTATTTGATATGGTTTCTCATGTGATTTAACGTTGTCCGCCACGTAATTTAAATCGGTCCGCCATTTTAATTTTATTCGACGTGGTCTTTCACGTCATTTAACGTCAATTAACAAAATTTTAAGTGGCCCACCACATAATTTGATGTGGTCCTCCACATCATTTTATCTGGTCCTCCAGCAAATTTAATGTGGCCCGTTATGCCATTCAATGTTGTCCTCCACATATTTTAATGTGGCCCGCCACAACATTTTGAATGGCCCGCCACTATTTTTAAATGGCCCGTTACGTTATTTGAAATGGTTTCTCACGTCATTTAACGTTGTCCGCCACGATATTTAATTTGGCCCGCCACTTTATTTTATTCAATGTGGTCTTCCACTTCATTTAACGTTATCGCCCACAAAATTATAAGTGGCCCACTACTCTATTTGACGAGGTCCTCCACAAAATTTGTATTGGCCCGCCATTGTATTTAAGTTGCCTGTTACCTTATTCAACTAGGTCTCTCACGTCATTTAACGTTTTCCGCCACATCATTTTTAAGTTGGCCCACCACTTTATCTAATTCAACATGGTCTTCCACATCATTTAACGTTGTCTCCCACTTATAAGTGGCCCACCATGTCATTTTGTGTTCCTCCACAAATTTTAAAGTGACCGCCACTATATTTTATGTGGCCCGTTTTGTTATTACATGGGATTTCTCAAGTCATTTAACGTTGGCCCGCCAATTAATGTTATTTATTGTGGCCTTCTGCATCAATCAAAGTTGTCCCCGCCAAAATTATATGTGGCCCACCACAAAATGTGTTCCTCCACTCATTATTGAATGTGGTCCGCCAAATAATTTGAAGTGACCCACCAGTTAATTTAAGTGGCCTGTTACGTTATTCAATGGGGTTTCATGTCATTGAACATTGTCCTCTACATATTTTAAAGTAGGCCGCCACTTCATTTTTTTTATGTGTTCCTCCACAAATTTTAAAAATGGCCTGTTAACGTTATTCAATGTGGTCTCTCACGTCATTTAGCGTTGTCCGCCATATAATTAAAATCGGCCCTCCACAAAATTTAATTTGGCTAGTTAAGTTATTCAACGTGGTCTCTCACGTCATTAAACATTGTCCGGCACTTAATTTAATTTGGCCCGCCAGATTATTTTATTGTACATGGTCTTCCACGTCATTTAACAATGTCCCCCACAAAATTATATTTGGCCCAGCACTTAATTTGATGTGGTCCTCAACATAAGTTTAATTGGCCCCCTGCTGTATTTAGGTGGCCCGTTACGTTATTCAATGTTGTCCTCCACATATTTCAAAGTGGCCTGCCAATTTTTTATTCAACGTGGTCTTGCAAATCATTTAAAGTTGTCCCCCAAAAAATTATAACATGGCCCACCTTGTCATTTTACGTTGTCCTTCACAAATTTAAAGTGGCCCATTACCCTATTCAATGTGGTCTCTCACGTCATTTAGCGTTGTCCGCCACATAATTTAAAGTGGCCCACCACATCATTGTATCTGGTCCTCCACAAAATTTACAGTGGCCTGTTACGTCATTCAATGTTGTCCTCCACATATTTCAAAATGGCCCCCCAATTTTTTTATTCAATTTTTTTATTCAATGTGGTCTTCCAAATCATTTAAAGTTGTCCCCCACAAAATTATTTTTGGCCCACCATGTCATTTTACGTTGTCCTCCACAAATTTTAAAGTGACCCATTACGCTATTCAATGTGGTCTCTCACGTCATTTAGCGTTGTTCGCCACTTAATTTAAAGTGGCCCACCACATCATTTTATCTGGTCCTCCACAAAATTTTAGGTGGCCCGTTACATCTTTCAATGTTGTCCTCCACATATTTCAAAGTGGCCCACCAATTATTTATTCCATGTGGTCTTCCAAATCATTTAAAGTTGTCCACCACAAAATGTTATGTGGCCCACCATATCATTTTACATTGTCCTCCACAAATTTTAAATTGGCCCATTACGCTATTCACTGTGGTCTCGCACGTCGTTTAGCGTTGTCCGCCACTGGTCCTCCACAAAATTTTAGGTGGCCCGTTACGTCATTCAATGTTGTCCTCCACATATTTTAATGTGGCCCAATTTTTTATTCAAGGTGGTCTTGCAAATCATTTAAAGTTGTCCCCCCAAAAATTATAAATGGCCCACCTTGTCATTTTACGTCGTCCTTCACAAATTTTAAAGTGGCCCATTACGCCACTCAATGTGGTCTCTCACTTCATTTAGCGTTGTCCGCCACATAATTTAAAGTGGCCCACCACATCATTGTATCTGGTCCTCCACAAAATTTACAGTGGCCCGTTACGTCTTTCAATGTTGTCCTCCACATATTTCAAAGTGGCCCGCCAATTTTTTATTCAACGTGGTCTTCCAAATCATTTAAAGTTGTCCCCCACAAAATTGTATTTGGCCCACCATGTCAGGTTACGTTGTCCTCCACAAATTTTAAAGTGGCCCATTACGCTTTTCAATGTGGTCTCTCACGTCGTTTAGTTTTGTCCGCCACTTAATTAAATGTGGCCCACCACTTTATTTCATTCAACGTGGTCTTCCACATCATTTAGCGCCGTCCTTTGTCAACCTCCAAGTTGTTTTGAGGTTTGTTTTCACATCCGTCGATGTTCACTGGAGCCGAACTGACTGCCTTTAGTCTCGGGCCCCGGATAATCCCGCAGAGGTCGGGGTCGCGGTCTGACTTATCGGTGTTTCCTCCCTGCCAGTCAGCGCCGCCTCTGTTGCCAGGAATACAGTCCCAGTTTCACTCCTGACCCCCTGACCCTGCACCGCAGTCGACCCAGTCGCCAGTCAGTGGGGCCGAGACCTCGGGCCCCCAGAGGATAGACGTCTGTATTGTCTGAGTGCTAGGAGTTTTAGGAGCCTTACTGATGTCCTCCGGGTTAAAGGAGAACACTGAGTACCTGGACATTTTTTTTTTTTTTTTAAATGTTAGCATGCTAACGTTAACATACATCAAGTTTCAAAATATGACCTATTTATACCTATAAAATTAGCTAAAAAAAGCTGGCATATTAACATTTGCATACTAACAGTTATCTAAAATATTTAAAAAAGGTAGTATGCTAATTTTAACATGCTAAAATGCTAACTGCAACATGCATCAAGTACCAAAAAAAAGTGTAATGTAGTCAAATACTGTACATTTACTCTGCGATGTATACCTGAAAAAAATAATTGAAAAATGCTAGCATGCTAATGTTAGCATATATCAAAATAGGAGCAATGTGTATCCATAAAATTTGTTTAAAAGAGCTAACATACAATCGTTGGCATGCTAACAGATATAATTCGTCAATTACCAAAACATGACAGGGTTGTATATGTGTTTAAAAAGGTAATATGCTAATGTTAACATTCTAAAATGCTAACTGTAACATGCGTAAAGTACCAAATAAATTGTAGTGTAGTAAAATAATAAAAAGACTCTGCAATGTATACCTAAAAAAAATTTAAAAAATGCTAGCATGCTAACATCAGCATACATCAAGTACCAAAATATGACCATTGAATGCCTATAAAATTTGCTTAAAAATGCTAGCATGCGATCAGATGTCATATGTCAAGTTAAAAAAAACATGACACAGAGTTAAATATCTGCTAAAATAGTTAAAAAAGGTAGTATGCTGATGTTAACATGTTAAAATGCTAACTGCAACATGCATCAAGTACCAAAAAAAGAGCAGTCTAGTAAAATATGGTACAATTACTCTGCGATGTATACCTGGAAAAAAATAATTGAAAAATGCTAACATGCTAATGTTAGCATATATCACGCACCAAAATATGAGCAATGTGTATCCATAAAATTTGTTTAAAAAAGCTAACATACAATCGTTGGCATGCTAACAGATATCATTCGTCAATTACCAAAACATGACAGGGTTGTATATGTGTTTAAAAAGGTAATATGCTAATGTTAACATGCTAAAATGCTAACTGTAACATGCGTCAAGTACCAAATAAATTGTAGTGTAGTAAAATAATAAAAAGACTCTGCAATGTATACCTAAAAAAATAATTGAAAAAATGCTAGCATGCTAACATCAGCATACATCAAGTACCAAAATATGACCATTGAATGCCTCTAAAATTTGCTTAAAAATGCTAGCATGCTGTCAGATGTCATATGTCAAGTTAAAAAGAACATGACACAGAGTTAAATATCTGCTAAAATAGTTAAAAAAGGTAGTATGCTGATGTTAACATGTTAAAATGCCAACTGCAACATGCATCAAGTAACAAAAAAAGAGCAGTCTAGTAAAATACAGTACAATTGCTCTGCGATGTATACCGGGAAAAAAATAATTCAAAAATGCTAACATGCTAATGTTAGCATATATCAGGCACCAAAATATGAGCAATGTATATCCATAAAATTTGCTTACAAAAGGTAACATACTAACATTGGCATGCTAACAGATATCATTCGTCAATTACCAAAACATGACAGAGTTGTATATGTACTAAAATTGTTTAAAAAGGTAGTATGCTAATTTTAACATGCTAAAATGCTAACTGTAACATGCGTCAGGTACCAAATAAAGTGTAGTGTAGTAAAATACTGAACATTACTCTGCAATGTATACCTAAAAAAATAATTGAAAAAATGCTAGCTTGCTAACATCAGCATACATCAAGTACCAAAATATGACCATTGTATGCCTATAAAATTTGCTTAAAAATGCTAGCATGCTATCAGATGTCATTTGTCAAGTTAAAAAAATATGACACTGAGCTAGATATCTGCTGAGATGGTTAAAAAAGGTACTATGCTAATGATGACAGGCTAAAATGCTAACTGCATCATGCGTCAAGTACCAAAATAAAGTGTAGTGTAGTAAAATATGGTACATTTACTCTGGGATGTACACCTGGAAAAAAATAATTGAAAAATGCTAGCATGCTAATGTTAGCATATATCAGGCACCAAAATATAAGCAATGTATATCTATAAAATTTGCTTAAAAAGCTAACACACGAATGTTGGTATGCCAAGATATATCATTTGTCAAGTACCAGAACACGACACTGAGTTGCATATCTGCTAAAATAGTTACAAAACGTGGTATGCTAAAATGCTAACTGTAATATGCGTCAAGTACCAAAAAAAAGTGTATTGTAGAACAATACTGTACATTACTCTGCGATGTATACCAGGAAAAATATATATTTAAGAAATGCTAGCATGCTAATGTTAACATCCAAGGACAAAAGTATGACTCTGTTGTACACCTACAAATGAGATATATATATTTTTAAAGACTATCATACAAACATTAGCATTCTAACAGACAAAATTTGTCAAGTACCTAAATGACACTGAATTGCATATCTGCAAAAATAGCTACAAAAAATGATCATGCTAATGTGATGTAGACCAAAATATGACACTGGTGTATACCTACAAAATTAACTTTACAAAAAGCAAGCACAGAAATGTTAACATGCTAACATATCATTTGTCAAGCATCAAAATATGACACCCAGTTGCATATTTGGCAAAATAGCTAAAAAAAAGTATAGTGCTAATGTAAACATGCTAAAATGCTAACTACAACATCAATCAATCGATCAATGTTTACTTATATAGCCCTAAATCACTAGTGTCTCAAAGGGCTGCACAAACCACATGCGTCAAGTACCAAAAGAAAAATATTTTGTGGTAAAATACTGTACATTACGCTACAATTTATACTTGGAGAAATTTTTCTAAAATGCTAGCATGCTAACGTTAGCATACACCAGGTACCAAAATATGACTCTGGTGTACACCTATCAAATTAACTTAAAAAAAAAAAAAGCTAGGACACGAATGTTAATATGCTAACATATCATTTGTCAGGTATCAAAATAGGACAACCAGTTAGTTGCATATCTGCTAAAAACTGCAATTTTAGCACGTTTACATTAGCATGATATTTTTTTTAGCTAACTGCAACATGCGTTTAGTACCAAAAAAAGTGTTTTGTGGTAAGATACTGTACATTACTCTGCGATGTATACCTGGAAAAATTATTCTAAAATGGTAGCATGCTAACATTAGCATACACCAGGTACCAAAATCCGAATCCGCAAATTAGTTAAAAGAAAAAAAAAAAAAGCTAGCATGCTAACAGATATCATTCGTCAAGTGACAAAGTATTTGACGGTGAAACAAAATTAAAATTTGTCATGCTTGTATTGGAATGCTAACGCTTGTGCCGCGGGCTGTTAAAAAATGGCCTGTGGGCCACACTTTGGACACCCTTTGTTACAATAATCATGTGCAAGTTATTACAAAAGTTTCCATTTTCGGAAACTTCCGGCGAGCAGAAAGAGGCTGTTATTTGTTGTACCAAACCAAACACTTGTAAAATTCCATTGTGTACGATGGGAGGAGACGGGAGGAGTTATCTATTTTGATCCAAAACTTGCCCAAGCTCGATCCAGGACCAGTCCAAGCCCGAGGCATCTATTTATTTTATGTTAATGTGACCGAAAACAATGGCTGTTTATATAAGTCAATTCCTTCAAAAACAGCTGTTATGTAAACAAGGAAAGTCCAAATATCAATCAATCAATCAATCAATGTTTATTTATGTAGTCCCAAATCACAAATGTCTCAAAGGACTGCACAAATCATTACGACTACAACATCCTCGGAAGAACCCACAAAAGGGCAAGGAAAACTCACACCCAGTGGGCAGGGAGAATTCACATCCAGTGGGACGCCAGTGACAATGCTGACTATGAGAAACCTTGGAGAGGACCTCAGATGTGGGCAACCCCCCCCCCCAGGGGACCGAAAGTAATGGATGTCGAGCGGGTCTAACATGATACTGTGAAAGTTCAATCCATAGTGGCTCCAACACAGCCGCGAGAGTTCAGTTCAAGTGAATCCAAGACAGCAGCGAGAGTCCCGTCCACAGGAAACCATCTCAAGCGGAGGCGGACCAGCAGGATAGAGATGTCCCCAACCGATACACAGGCGAGCGGTCCATCCTGGGTCTCGACTCTGGACAGCCAGCACTTCATCCGTGGTCATCGGACCGGACCCTCTCCACCAGGGAGGGGGGGGGCATAGGAGAAAAAATAAAAGAAGCGGCAGATCAACTGGTCTAAAAAGGAGGTCTATTTAAAGGCTAGAGTATACAGATGAGTTTTAAGGTGAGACTTAAATGCTTCTACTGAATAATAAATAAAAAGAGGTGGCGTACAATCTTTCGCCAGAGCGTGCTGAGACACTGCACAAGGGTACAGTGTCCAGCCGTTTCTCCTCAAATTGAGCCAAATTGAATTCTGTCCGTTTAATTCATTGCTTCTTGTCTTGTTAAATAGATGTCATTAGTGTTTGAACCTGACACCTTTGATGCAAATGGACCATTGTTAGATTGATTGATACTTTTATTAGTAGATTGCACAGTACAGTACATATTCCGTACAATTGACCACTAAATAGTAACACCCCAATAAGTTTTCCAATTTGTTTAAAAGTCGGGGTCCACATAAATCAATTCCTGGTAGGTTTTAGAAGGCCTTTGTGGTGGAGGGTCCGACGCTTAAACAGCAAACAAAGTGGATTTAGCACAAAAGTTTTATGTACCCAAAATCAAAAAGTACAAAGTTGGATTGAATTGCCCATGCAAAGAGACAACGTCCTCCAGGGGCGTTGATGATGGGGAATCAAACAAAATCACACATAATATTGGTCTACTGGCCTTTTATATGTTTCCCTCATGTGTCAAATTCCCGTTGTTTTGGAGTTGTTTGTTCTGCAACATCCTTGAATCCTTTAGTCATAATATATTCAATCCAATCCACTTTATTTATATAGCAAATTCAAACAACAATAACAATATATATAATATACGATCAAAACATTTTGTAGAAAGGTCAGACCGACCACAAATTTAACTTTAACCCACATATGCTCTTCCAGTGGTTCAGAATAGGCTTTTTGATGGACTTTATTTTTGGACTTTGACAGACACAAAATATGGTACAAAAGGTCCGAAATTCCACTACACTTTATAGGTGGAATGAATGAATCCTCATTAGCTGCAGTGTTAGCCTCCCCTTGCTAGCAGTTGTTGACTATTTAGAATTCACAGAGAAGAGAAAGACACGGCTGCTTTTGTCTCCCATAAGGATCCAAAAACCTTTTTAAAGAGCGCATGTTTACAAAAAAAAAGCTCATATCTAGGTTTGCACAATCGGATCGTCTTCCTCGCTCTCTTCTCCGTGTCCCGGAGGCACGAAGCATAATTGTAAGCAGCTCGGTCCGACGGAAACGTGAATCCAGGAAGCCAGGCGGCGCTTTGATGGTCGAGCCCTAGGTGGTCCGAAAAAGGACGGTCATGGTCTTGCCGATTTATAATTAGTCCAATGCGGGGATCGTCATTGGAAAAGTCCCACGGATTAAAAAACAAACAAAAAAAAACACGCTGGTGCTGAAAGAAAAACACCAAGATAATCGTTTTACTGTGAAAACTGGAGATATGACACACAAAAGGGGGTTTGGCAACACTGTTTTGGGGAAATAGTTTTACAAAACCAGTGAAGTTGGCACGTTGTGTGAACGGTAAATAAAAACAGAACACAATGATATTTAAATCCTTTCCAACTTATATTCAGTTGAATAGACTGCAAAGACAAGATATTTAATGTTCCAACTGAGAAACGTATGTTTTTTTTTTTGCAAATAATCATTAACTTAACATTTTTACCACTGTGTTACATGGCCTTTCTGTCTGTCTGTGTGTGTGTGTGTGTGTGTGTGTGTGTGTGTGTGTGTGTGTGTGTGTGTATATATGTGTATATATGTGTGTATATGTTTATATATATGGAAATATATATACTTATATATATATTTATATATGTGTCTTTATATATATATGGAAATATAAATATACACACACACATATATATATATATATATATAATGCGGCTGCTGGACTTTTGACAAGAACAAGAAAGTTTGATCACATTACGCCTGTACTGGCTCACATGCACTGGCTTCCTGTGCACTTAAGATGTGACTTTAAGGTTTTACTACTTACGTATAAAATACTACACGGTCTAGCTCCATCCTATCTTGCCGATTGTATTGTACCATATGTCCCGGCAAGAAATCTGCGTTCAAAAGTCTCCGGCTTATTAGTGATTCCTAGAGCCCAAAAAAAGTCTGCGGGCTATAGAGCGTTTTCTGTTCGGGCTCCAGTACTCTGGAATGCCCTCCCGGTAACAGTTTGAGATGCTACCTCAGTAGAAGCATTTAAGTCTCACCTTAAAACTCATCTGTATACTCTAGCCTTTAAATAAACCTCCTTTTTAGACCAGTTGATCTGCCGCTTCTTTTCTTTTTTCTCCTATGTCCCCTCCTCCCTTGTGGAGGGGGTCCGGTCCGATGGCCATGGATGAAGTACTGGCTGTCCAGAGTCAAGACCCAGGATGGACCGCTCGCCTGTGTATCGGTTGGGGACATCTCTACGCTGCTGATCCGCCGCCGCTTGAGATGGTTTCCTGTGGACGGGACTCTCGCTGCTGTCTTGGATCCGCTTTGAACTCAACTCTCGCGGCTGTGTTGGAGCCACTATGGATTGAACTTTCACAGTATCATGTTAGACCCGCTCGACATCCATTGCTTTTGGTCCCCTAGAGGGGGGGGTTGCCCACATCTGAGGTCCTCTCCAAGGTTTCTCATAGTCAGCATTGTCACTGGCGTCCCACTGGATGTGAATTCTCCCTGCCCACTGGGTGTGAGTTTTCCTTGCCCTTTTGTGGGTTCTTCCGAGGATGTTGTAGTCGTAATGATTTGTGCAGTCCGTTGAGACATTTGTGATTTGGGGCTATATAAATAAACATTGATTGATTGATTGAATATGTGTATGTGTGTGTATATGTATATATATATATATATATATATATATATATATATATATGTGTGTATATATATATATGTGTGTGTGTGTGTGTATATGTGTGTGTATATATATATATACATATATATGTGTGTATATATATATATATATATATATATATATATATATATATATATATATATATATATATATATATATATATATATATATACACATACACACACACACACACACACACACACACACACACACACACACATATATATATATATGTGTGTGTGTGTGTTTTGCCTTACACTGAGTTGGTTTTCGGCCCCTGTAGAGTTTTTATTTTTTATTTTTTATTACCCAATATGGCCCCAAAGTCAACAGGTCAGAACTCCCTTGTCCTAAAGATTTTTTTTTTTTTTTTTTTTTTTTTTTTTTTTTTTTTTTTTTTACGGACGATTTAAAAAAATGTCAAATTATCAAAATGGCTTCCTCATGTTTTGATTTTTCAGTGTGTGGCCCCTCAAGGAAAAAACATTTGGACATCAAGGAAAAAACATTTGGACAGCCCGGGTTTAGGAAAGTCTTTAGTTCCTTCACAGGAATAAGTAACGAGGACTCTCCGAAGCCTTGCACATCGCCGCGAGCAGGAAGGGATCGGGTCTCGAGCCGAATCGCTTCCTCATGAAAGTCCTTCCCACATCCTCTGCCTCTCCTCGTTCCACCAATTAGACCCCGTATTGGCATGTGCACCCTGTTTGCACGAGCAATGACTAATTCATGGTGTCATCGTACAGCTGTCGGTGCAGATTAGTCTGAGCCGTCTCCGTTTTAGCGTTTGCCACGGTCATTGCAAAAATGAAATAAAATACATCAATCTCATCTCCTTGTAATCCTCCACAAGGAGCATCTTGACAAGATCTTAAGCCTTTCGGGAACAGGATTGGAGCCAGTCGGGATACCTGAGCGACGTCCACTGGTGCCGAGATAACGTAGTTCGGACAAACAGAGGACCTGGGGCCTCGTGCGTGACACACAAAAACCTGGTGCACGCCCTTTTTTCGCGGAAAAGTCATGGCGTTTGAAAAATGACACGTTTTGCGCTCTCCGTACCGGAAATTAAGACCGCAAAAAATGTGAAGTAATTACGAGTTGTTATGAATCATTTATTACTTAAGGCTCCAAGCTCCTCACATAGAACATTCCAATTCCGAAACTTGTTGGGAAAATATTGCATGTTTTCTGTTTGTATTTTACATTAAAAAAATAAATAAATATCAATCAATCAATTAAGGTTTATTTATATAGCCCTAAATCACAAATGTCTCAAAGGACTTTACAAACCACTACGACCTCGACATCCTCGGAAGAACCCACATAAGGGCAAGGAAAACTCACACCCAGTGGGACGTCGGTGACAATGATGACTATGAGAACCTTGGAGAGGACCACAAATGTAGATATGCACAGGCGAGCGGTCCATCCTGGGTCCCAACGAGGGGTCTATCCTGGGTCCCAACTCTGGACAGCCAGTACTTAATCCATGGCCATCGGACCGGACCCCCTCGGACAGAGGAGAAAAAGAAAAGCGGCAGATCAACTGTTCTAAAAAGGAGGTCTATTTAAAGGCTAGAGTATACAAATGAGTTTTAAGGTGAGACTTAAATGCTTCTACTGAGGTAGCATCTCGAACTGTTACCGGGAGGGCATTCCAGAGTACTGAAGCCCGACCGGAAAATGCTCTATAAAATATAAAATATACTTTATATTTAATAGATGGATCTGAAATAGATCAAGAGATTTGACAGTTGAAAGTAAAAACAAAATAATAGTAGTAATATAGCTTATGACATGTTTTATTATGCTATTTATTGGCAACACTAAATGGTCCCTAAAGTGTGAATGTTGTCTTTCCATCTGTGATGAGGTGACGACTTGTCCAGGTGTTCCATTTTTTTTTTTTATAATAAAGCCGGCAGTTGACTTTGAAATAATTAGGAGCAAGGAAATTTCACGACTGGATTTGTTGCACAGGTGGCATCCTACGACAGTTCCACGCTGGAAATCACTGAGAGTGGCCCATTCTTTCACAAACGTTTGTAGAAACAGTCTCCATACCTAAGTGCTTGATTTTATACACCTGGACACCTGGTTTTCATCATTTGGATGGGTGGCCAAATACTTTTGGCAATACAGTGTATATCCGGTGCGGCTAATATATTTAAGCACCATTGATAGTCACACCCACACACTAGGTGTGGTAAGATTATCCTCTGCATTCGACCCATCACCCTCACCCCCTGGGAGGTGAGGGGAGCAGTGAGCAGCAGCGGTGGCCGCACCCGAAAACCATTTTTGGTGATTCCACCCCCAATTCCAACCCTTGATACTAAGTGCCAAGCAGGGAGGTAATGGGTCCCATTTTTATAGTCTTTGGTATGACTCAAAATCAGTGGGTGTGGCTCTTTAGTACGGTTCCCTGTTCCGTCAAATCACACAGCAAGCCCACCTCTGATGCTGATAAGCAACAAAAAAAAAACTTTTAACCACAAATTAGCGCCCAGGACCTTCTGTACCCTCAACTCGAGCCACATTAACGTCACGGTCCCCTGGGCGTGGCACAAACACCGCACACAACAAATGAAATGCTGTTGTTGTTGGAACGTTTGTCGTCTCTTTATCCCAAAACCTCTGTTTCTGTTCTGCGCTTTGCTCCTCTGCGAATATATAATACGTCTGCTTCATTAGCTTGCTCACTCAGCGGTGGACCCGAGAACTTTATCCCAGCCTGATGCCATAAATCAACGGGGGAAAAAAACTGTCAGGAGTTTGGAGTCACGGTCTGTCCTTAACCGAATTTCGTAGGATCGGGTATGAAAGGCAATGCACTATGCTTCTTAGAAAATGGACGTATTTCTTGGGTTTCTTGAGAAAAACATTGACATTTATTAATGGATCTTACCCCCCAGTCAACTAAAAATACACTATTCTGGGAAAACCGTCTATGACTGGACTCTGTCAGATATATTTGTTGAGGCTTTTTAGGGCGTTTTCAATCATACACGACGTCTTAGTGCCTAACTTTTTGCACAATTAATGTCTTATATCATGCAAAAAAAGGTATTTGCCGGATGATAGACCGCACTCATATATAAGGTGCACCCACAACATTTTGGGGAAACATTTTTTTCCCCCCATATATTAGCCTCACCGGACTAAAAGGCGCATGTGTGTGTGTGTGTGTGTGTGTGTGTGTGTGTGTATATATATATATGTATATATATATATACACACACATTATGAAATGACTTATTTATTATAAGCCCCCCTCTACCTCAAAGAACTACTCACCCCCAAATCCTCCACACGACACCTCCGCTCCGGACAGGCTAACCTCCTCCAACATCCGAAGACAAAGCCACGGACAATGGGAGACCAGGCTTTCTGCTCCCCCCCTCCCAGTCTGTGGGACACTCTCCCTGACCACCTGAGGGCACCACAGACTGTGTATGCCTTTAAGAAAGGCTTAAAAACCCTTTTTTTTTTAAAAAAAAGGCTCTTTTTTTTTTAGATATTTGCATACTAGTTGTAGCTATTAGGCTGTACTAGTTTTTTATTTTTTATTTGTATTATTATTTTTTAATTTTTTAATACACTATCACTTTGTGGTTGTTTACTCAATTTAAAGTGCTTTTTACGAATAAAATATATTATTGTTTACACAAAGATTCCCTAAATGTTTATTTACATACCTTAATTGTTTTCAAATGTTGGCAGTAAAACGGCTGATCAAACAAGACAGAAGCCATCATAACGCATAAAGCTGCTTAGAAGCTGTTAACAAAGCCTGTTGCTAAAAGTTGCTAAAAAATTGGCTGCTAAAAGATTCTCTAAATGTTTATTTGCGTACCCTGATTATTTCCAAATGTTGCTTAAAAGCTGCTAAAAACTTACTGCTAAAGGTTTGCTGCTAAAATTAGCTAAAAAAAAAAGTACGCTGCTCAAAGTTTGCTGCTAAGTTTGTTGCTAAAATCTTTTAAAAAGCTGCTAAAAGCTTGCTGCTAAAAATGAGCTGGTAAAAGTTGCTAACAATCTGTTAAAAAGCTGCTAAAAGCTTGAAGTTACTTAAAGCTGCTAAGAGCTCCTAAAGGTTTGTTGCTAAAAATCAGCTAAAATGTTGCTGCTAAAAGTTGCTATAAAGCATGCTGCTCAAAGCTTACTGCTAAGTGTGCAGCTAAGCGTTGCTAACCAGCTTGCTGTTGAAAGTTTGCTGATAAAAGTTGGTTAAGGATGTTAAAGTCTGCTAAAAACGGCTCCGAAAAGTTTGCTGCTAAAAAGTTGCTAAAACGCTTGCTGCTTAACGTTTGCTGCTAAAAGTTGCTTAAAAATCTAATAAAAAGATGGCAAATTTTGCTATTAAGTTTGCTGTTAAAAAAAAATTGCTGCTAAGAGTTTGCTGCTTAAATTTAGCTGATTAAAAGCTGCTAAATATATGCTGCCAAAAATCTGCTGAAAGTTATTAAAACCTCTCTGCTTAAAGCTGCAAAAAGCTGCGAAACGTTTGCTGCTATACATTCCCTGCTAACAATTGATAAAAGTTTGCTGCTAAAAATTGCTTAAAATCCGCTGCTTAAAGCTGCCAAATGCTGATAATAAGCTGCTAAATGTTTGTTGCTAAAAAAACTGCTAAAAGTTTGCTGCTAAAAATTGCAAAAATTCGCTGCTAAAAGCTTGCTGATAAAAATTGCTGATAAAAATTGCTAAAATTTTGCTGCTAGAAGTTTGCCGCTT
>NC_084634.1:12495408-12527908 GCF_033978795.1 Nerophis ophidion | reverse complement strand
TCTAAGTTAAAAAGATTCCAGGATTTTTGAAAATTCCTGCTTTTCTGAAGCCCTATTTCCACCTTTTTTTCTGGGGACTACTCCTTCCACATTTTTTCAACGTATTTTTACCGATCCACCGTCAAAAATTCCTGTTAATCAAGAAGAAAAAAAAAAGTTGTTTTTTGAACTGGGAAAATTCCTGGTTTTCCCGAAATTCCAGGAATTTCGTGATGCCATTTTTCAATTCGACAGTTCTTGACGGATTTTGAAAAAAATTCAACACCAACCATTTCAACTCACTGAGACAATTAAATGTTTTAACCATTTCCAAAAATATTCCCGCTTTTCCCCAAAATTCCCAATTTTTTTAAGAAATTCCCATTGAATTCAATTGGACATTCTTCAAAGTTCAACAATCCCCACATTTTTCATCCGATTCAAACCGTTCCAACTTCAACATATTTAGTCGGTTCAGGTATTGGGTTCTCTATCTCAACAATTCGAAAAATAATTCCCGGATTTCCCATAATTCTTTTTTGTTTTGCATTTTCCCCATTTAAAATGAATTGGCCATTTTTCAAACGTTCAGCATTTTCACATTTTTCAACCTGTTCAAACCACTCTACCTTCAACACATTTCACCATTTTGGAAATTCAAACTTTCATTTTTCCAAGTAAAAAAAAGCTCCAGGAATTTCCAGAATTCCTGATTTTCCGAAGTCCTATTTCCACTCTTTTTTTCTGGCGAGTACTCCTTCCATATTTTTTAACGCATTTCAACCATTCCACCGTCAAAACATTCCTCTTAATCAGGACAAAAAAATAAGTTGTTTTTTCTACTGGAAAAATTCCTGGTTTTCCCAAAATTACAAGAATTCCGTAATGCCATTTCTCAATTCAACATGTTACTACTTCAAAATTTCTTGACCGATTTGAAAATTTTAAAGACCAAACATTTCAACTCTTCAGACCATTTAGGTTTTTTACCATTTCCCAAAAAAATCCCGCTGTTCCCCGAAATTCCCAATTTTTTCGGATATTCCCATTGAAATTAATGGGACATTCTTCAATGTTCACCCGATTCAAACTCTTCCTACCTCAAAATATTCCGTCTGTTCAGGAATTGTGTGCTCTACTTGAACATTTTTTTTTTCTAATTCCCGGATTTCCAATAATTCTTCTTTGTTTTGCATTTTCACCATTCAAAATGAATTGGCCATGTTTCAAAATTTCACAATTCCCACATTCTTCAACCCATTCAAACTATTCCACCTTCAACACATTTAACTCATCCTGGAAATTTAAACTACTATTATTCCACATTCAACATATTTCCAGGAATTCCCGGTTTTTTGGTAACTTATTTCCACCCTTAAGTACGACTACTGCTTTAACATTTTTCAACCTATCTCAACCATTCCACCATCAAAACACTCATTCAGTACAAAAAACAACTAGAAATATTCTCAGTTTTCCTGAAATTCCAAGAATTTCTCAATTAAAAACTCTTACTACTTCAACATTTCTTGACCGATTTGAAAATTTTAAACACCAAACATTTCCACTCTTCAGACCATTTAAGTTTTTTACCATTTCCCATAAAAAAAATCCCGCTTTTCCCCGAAATCCCCAATTTTTTCAGAAATTCCCATTGAAATTAATGGGACATTCTTCAATGTTCACCCGATTCAAACTGTTCCTACTTCAAAATACTCCGTCTGTTCAGGAATTATGTGCTCTACTTGAACATTTTTTATTTTTCTAATTCCCGGATTTCCAATTATTCTTCTTTGTTTTGTATTTTCACCATTCAAAATGAATTGGCCATGTTTCAAACTTCCACAATTCCCACATTCTTCAACCCATTCAAACTATTCCACCTTCAACACATTTAACTCATCCTGGAAATTTAAACTACTATTATTCCACATCCAACACATTTCCAGGAATTCCCGGTTTTTGGTAACTTATTTCCACCCTTAAGTACGACTACTGCTTTAACATTTTTCAACCTATTTCAACCATTCCACCGTCAAAACACTCATTCAGTACAAAAAACAACTAGAAATATTCTCAGTTTTCCTGAAATTCCAGGAATTTTTCAATTAAAAACTCTTACTACTTCAACATTTCTTGACCGATTTGAAAATTTTGAACACCAAACATTTCCACTCTTCAGACCATTTAAGTTTTTTACCATTTCCCATAAAAAAAATCCCGCTTTTCCCCGAAATCCCCAATTTTTTCGGAAATTCCCATTGAAATTAATGGGACATTCTTCAAAGTTCACCCGATTCAAACTGTTCCTACTTCAAAATACTCAGTCTGTTCAGGAATTATGTGCTCTACTTGAACATTTTTTATTTTTCTAATTCCGGATTTCCAATTATTCCTTTTTGTTTTGCATTTTCACCATTCAAAATGAATTGGCCATTTTTCAAAATTTCCACAATTCCCACATTCTTCAACCCACCTATTCCACCTTCAACACATTTAACTCACCCTGGAAATTTAAACTACTATTATTCCACATCCAACACATTTCCAGGAATTCCCGGTTTTTGGTAACTTATTTCCACCCTTAAGTACGACTACTGCTTTAACATTTTTCAACCATTCCACCGTCAAAACACTCATTCAGTACAAAAAACAACTAAAAAATATTCTCAGTTTCCTGAAATTCCATGAATTTCTCAATTAAAAACTCTTACTCCTTCAACATTTCTTGACCGATTTGAAAATTTTAAACACCAAACATTTCCACTCTTCAGACCATTTAAGTTTTTTACCATTTCCCATAAAAAAAATCCCACTTTTCCCCGAAATTCCCAATTTTTTTCGGAAATTCCCATTGAAATTAATGGGACATTCTTCAAAGTTCACCCGATTCAAACTGTTCCTACTTCAAAATACTCCGTCTGTTCAGGAATTCTGTGCTCTACTTGAACATTTTTTATTTTTCTAATTCCGGGATTTCCAATTATTCCTTTTTGTTTTGCATTTTCACCATTCAAAATGAATTGGCCATTTTTCTAAATTTCCACAATTCCCACATTCTTCAACCCACCTATTCCACCTTCAACACATTTAACTCACCCTGGAAATTTAAACTACTATTATTCCACATCAAACACATTTCCAGGAGTTCCCGGTTTTTGGTAACTTATTTCCACCCTTAAGTACGACTACTGCTTTAACATTTTTCAACCTATTTCAACCATTCCAGTGTCAAGACACTCATTCAGTACAAAAAACAACTAGAAATATTCTCAGTTTTCCTGAAATTCCAGGAATTTCTCAATTAAAAACTCTTTCTTTTCTTGACCGATTTGAAAATTTTAAACACCTAACATTTCCACTCTTCAGACCATTTAAGTTTTTTACCATTTCCCATAAAAAAAATCCCGCTTTTCCCCGAAATTCCCAATTTTTTCGGAAATTCCCATTGAAATTAATGGGACATTCTTCAAAGTTCACCCGATTCAAACTGTTCCTACTTCAAAATACTCCGTCTGTTCTGGAATTCTGTGCTCTACTTGAACATTTTTTTTTTCTAATTCCCGGATTTCCAATTATTCTTCTTTGTTTTGCATTTTCACCATTCAAAATGAATTGGCCATGTTTCAAACTTCCACAATTCCCACATTCTTCAACCCATTCAAACTATTCCACCTTCAACACATTTAACTCATCCTGGAAATTTAAACTACTATTATTCCACATCCAACACGTTTCCAGGAATTCCCGGTTTTTGGTAACTTATTTCCACCCTTAAGTACGACTACTGCTTTAACATTTTTCAACCTATTTCAACCATTCCACCGTCAAAACACTCATTCAGTACAAAAAACAACTAGAAATATTCTCAGTTTTCCTGAAATTCCAGGAATTTCTCAATTAAAAACTCTAACTTTTCTTGACCGATTTGAAAATTTTAAACACCAAACATTTCCACTCTTCAGACCATTTAAGTTTTTTACCATTTCCCATAAAAAAAAATCCCGCTTTTTCCCAAAATTCTCAATTTTTTCGGAAATTCCCATTGAAATTAATGGGACATTCTTCAAAGTTCACCCGATTCAAACTGTTCCTACTTCAAAATACTCCGTCTGTTCAGGAATTCTGTGCTCTACTTGAACATTTTTTATTTTTCTAATTCCCGGATTTCCAATTATTCTTCTTTGTTTTGCATTTTCACCATTCAAAATGAATTGGCCATTTTTCAAACTTCCACAATTCCCACATTCTTCAACCCATTCAAACTATTCCACCTTCAACACATTTAACTCATCCTGGAAATTTAAACTACTATTATTCCACATCCAACACATTTCCAGGAATTCCCGGTTTTTTGGTAACTTATTTCCACCCTTAAGTACGACTACTGCTTTAACATTTTTCAACCTATCTCAACCATTCCACCATCAAAACACTCATTCAGTAAAAAAAACAACTAGAAATATTCTCAGTTTTCCTGAAATTCCAGGAATTTCTCAATCAAAAACTCTTACTACTTCAACATTTCTTGACCGATTTGAAAATTTTAAACACCAAACATTTCCACTCTTCAGACCATTTAAGTTTTTTACCATTTCCCATAAAAAAAATCCCGCTTTTCCCAGAAATTCCCAATTTTTTCGGAAATTCCCATTGAAATTAATGGGACATTCTTCAAAGTTCACCCGATTCAAACTGTTCCTACTTCAAAATACTCCGTCTGTTCAGGAATTCTGTGCTCTACTTGAACATTTTTTATTTTTCTAATTCCCGGATTTCCAATTATTCCTTTTTGTTTTGCATTTTCACCATTCAAAATGAATTGGCCATTTTTCAAACTTTCACAATTCCCACATTCTTCAACCCATTCAAACTATTCCACCTTCAACACATTTAACTCATCCTGGAAATTTAAACTACTATTATTCCACATCCAACACATTTCCAGGAATTCCCGGTTTTTTGGTAACTTATTTCCACCCTTAAGTACAACTACTGCTTTAACATTTTTCAACCTATTTCAACCATTCCACCGTCAAAACATTCATTCAGTACAAAAAACTAGAAATATTCTCAGTTTTCCTGAAATTCCAGGAATTTCTCAATTAAAAACTCTTACTACTTCAACATTTCTTGACCGATTTGAAAATTTTAAACACCAAACATTTCCACTCTTCAGACCATTTAAGTTTTTTACCATTTCCCATTAAAAAAATCCCGCTTTTCCCCGAAATTCCCAATTTTTTCGGAAATTCCCATTGAAATTAATGGGACATTCTTCAAAGTTCACCCGATTCAAACTGTTCCTACTTCAAAATACTCCGTCTGTTCAGGAATTCTGTGCTCTACTTGAACATTGTTTATTTTTCTAATTCCCGGATTTCCAATTATTCCTTTTTGTTTTGCATTTTCACCATTCAAAATGAATTGGCCATTTTTCAAACTTTCACAATTCCCACATTCTTCAACCCATTCAAACTATTCCACTTTCAACACATTTAACTCATCCTGGAAATTTAAACTACTATTATTCCACAACCAACACATTTCCAGGAATTCCCGTTTTTTTGGTAACTTATTTCCACTTTTAAGTACGACTACTGCTTTCACATTTTTCAACCTATTTCAACCATTCCACCGTCAAAACTCTCATATTCAGTACAAAAAACAACTTTGTTTGGGAGCTAGAAATATTCCCAGTTTTCCCGAAATTCTAGGAATTTCTCAATTAAAAACTCTTACCACTTCAACATTTCTTGACCGATTTAAACAATTCCAACATCAATTAGTTCAGCTCATTTAGAACATTCATGCTCCTTATGATTTTCCCAAAAAATCCCGCTTTTCCCAAAATTCCCAAAAGTTCCTATTAAAATGAATGGGACATATTTCCAAGTTGCACAATTCCCACATTTTCCAACCTACGTGTTTGAAGGGTCAAATTACACATCAAATAGGATTTGCACATATTTTAAGGGGACCTGCTTGGATTTGTTTGGTTTTCATGAAAAAAAAAACGCTGAAAAATAACAGTTGAAATAAATGGGACATTTTTGCATGTTGCACTACTCCCATATTTTTCAACCTGTTCAAACCGTTCCAACATTAACACATTCCTCTTATCCTGGACATTCAAACTAACACTTTCTCAAATTCCAAAACATGTTGCGTTTTTCCTGGAAATCAAAACTTGTCAACGATAAAACTTTTCTTACATTCATTCTACATTATGTCAGCATTTCCGTTCAACTTCAGCATTGGAGCATTCACACGCAATTCCTTCAGGAATTGCCTCATCTAGTTGTATCCATCCATTTCCTACCGCTTATTCCATTTGGGGTCGCGGGGGGCGCTGGCGCTTATCACAGCTACAATCGGGTGGAAGGCGGCGTACACCCTGGACAAGTCGCCACCTCATCACAGGGCCAACACAGATAGACAGACAACATTCACACTCACATTCACACACTATATTGTTATATATATTTTTTAAATTTTCAAGGTTTAAACTTCAATTCGATCTAGAGTTTTATTCCATTTTTTTCACAGAAAAGCCGGTTTAATAGCAAAAACCCTATTTTTGTAACCACGTCCACACAAGTGTAATGCAACTACCAATTGGGCTACGTTGTTTTTATTGCATGTCAGTTACACGAAATATGAATGTACGGTACTTTGTGGTACTATGGCGTTATCGAGTGCAGTGTTTTTCAACCACTGTGCCGTGGCACACTAATGTGCCGTGAGATATTGTCTGGTGTACCGTGGGAAATTCTGCAACTTCACCAAATTGGTTGCAAATCAGTAATTATAATGTGCTGTGTAGAGCTCGGCAGGGTAACCATGCATTACTCCACAACAGTAGGTGGCAGCAGGTAGTTGATTGCTTTGTAAAAGTCGCAAAGTGTCGGGCGAGATGTGGATTCTGATCCCAATATGCAGAACAGAGCAGCAGGCAGGGTGCAGGTAAAAATGTATGTAATGCTTAATCCAAAAATTAACTCAAGGGAAAGGAACATCAGAGGGTCAATTGTGCGAGAAAATGAGAGCAATGTGAGTGTGAATGCAAAACGAAAGTAAAACTGAACTGGCTACAAAATAAACAAAGAATGCTGGATGACAGCAAAAAATTAACGGCGTCCACAAAGTACATCCGTACATGACAATCAACAATGTCCACACAAATAGTCTTGCTTGCTAACACAAAGCATGTAGGGAGAATTGCGCACCAAGGAAGACATGAAAATGCTACGGGAAAACGCCAACAAAACAGGAAGGGCCACCAAAATAACAGCGCAAGACAAGAACAGAATTTCTAGGCGCAGCCAAGGCGTTGAGGGGATCCGGTTTGGTGGCCACGGGATTAGGTCTCTGCTTTTTGCAGATGATGTAGTCCTGATGGCTTCATCTGACCGGGATCTTCAGCTCTCACTGGACCGGTTCGCAGCAGAGTGTGAAGCGACCGGAATGAGAATCAGCACCTCCAAGTCTGAGTCCATGGTTCTCGCCCGGAAAAGGGTGGAGTGCCATCTCCGGGTTGGGGAGGAGACCCTGCCCCAAGTGGAGGAGTTCAAGTACCTAGGAGTCTTGTTCACGAGTGGGGGAAGAGTGGATCGTGAGATCCACAGGCGGATCGGTGCGGCGTCTTCAGTAATGCGGACGTTGTATCGATCCGTTGTGGTGAAGAAGGAGCTGAGCCGGAAGGCAAAGCTCTCAATTTACCGGTCGATCTACGTTCCCATCCTCACCTATGGTCATGAGCTTTGGGTCATGACCGAAAGGATAAGATCACGGGTACAAGCGGCCGAAATGAGTTTCCTCCGCCGTGTGGCGGGGCTCTCCCTTAGAGATAGGGTGAGAAGCTCTGCCATCCGGGAGGAACTCAAATAAAGCCGCTGCTCCTCCACATCGAGAGGAGCCAGATGAGGTGGTTCGGGCATCTGGTCAGGATGCCACCCGAACGCCTCCCTAGGGATGTGTTTAGGGCACGTCCAGCTGGTAGGAGGCCACGGGGAAGACCCAGGACACGTTGGGAAGACTATGTCTCCCGGCTGGCCTGGGAACGCCTCGGGATCCCCCGGGAAGAGCTAGACGAAGTGGCTGGAGATAGGGAAGTCTGGGCTTCCCTGCTTAGGCTGCTGCCCCCGCAACCCAACCTTGGATAAGCTGAAGATGATGGATGGATGGATGGATGGACAAGAACTAAAGCACAGGAAAACAACTACAAACTCAAAATAAGGCACGACGACCTAGTGGAGTATAATTGTTCATTTTCTTCTGGTGGTGTGCCTCCATATTTTTAAATGAAAAAAATGTGCCTTGCCTCAAAAAAGGTTGAAAAACGTTTGAATCAAATAGGATTTTCACGTATTTTAAGGGGAACCGCTTGGATTTGTTTGGTTTAATGGAAAAAAGACAACAAAAATAAATGTTTGCAATCAGTGTTGGGTTAGTTACTGACAACCAGTAACTAGTTGCAGTTACTAGTTACTTTATTTTAAAAGTAACTCAATTACTTACACCAAAAAGTAATGTTACTGTGAAAAATAACTGAGTTACTTCTATTCTATTTGTATTATTTTGATTTTTTTTTTCAAGCCCCCTTTGATGCCATGTTAGCTTTCATTTGAGTACTGTTATCGCACTGGAGAATAATACAATCTGTCGATCAACTTTACCTGCATTTGCATCACTGGACTCTGCTAAGCAATGTTGTCTACATACAACACACAAAGACAAAAATATGTTTCAAAGGGCCAATTTATTTTGGGCCAGAACAAATTGCCAAAACTATTTTAAATTGCTGCAACGTAGCAAACAGCATAATAAAAACAGAGCTGTAAACCAAGCAAGGCACACATTACATACACAAAGCCTAACCAGGCGCTTTTTTTCTCTCAAGGAATTATGAAATAAAAATAATGTTTGAAGCCCAGAACACTCTACACATTTCCCCAGTTTTAGTTTAGAGATAAGGAAAGATTGGCCCTGTTTGTGTTTGGGAACTTTATAGTCTATACATTTAGAGTGATTTGATAATCAAATTCTAGACGTCTAGAATGAAAGAGTATCTAAGAGAATTGACAAAGTGTGTGTATCTTCGGTGCTGAATGATGAGCAGAGGCAGAGTTTGGAGTGTTTTCTTTAGCTTGCATTCCATGTTTATGTACTCACTGTCCACTTTGTCCAGGTACGTGGAAAATGTTTTCCGTACCATTTTCTCTTTGATGCCCGATATCATGCTAATTAGCTGCCTGAAAGCGGGTGACTCCACTGTAGAAATAGCCTGCATGTCTTCTCGAAAATACGCTGCAATGGCCCCATTAATTTTGTCCCGTTAAAATCCAGCAACTGTTGCTTGGATGGTGTCGGAGGTGAAGTGTCTTTCTCTTTACTAGCTTCGTCGATACATGTTGCGTTTGTAGCTGTTTCAGCAGATTTTAATTGCTGTTTTGAGCAGTAGATCGGATCTTTGATCCAAGAAACAACTTACATTTAACTAAAATGGTCTTTTCTTTGGACTCGACAAAAGAACAGTAGCGAGAATATCTCCATGTTAAAGGGGAACGTTATCACCAAACCTATGGAAGCGTCAATATATACCTTGATGTTGCAGAAAAAAGAACATGTATTTTTTTAACCGATTTCCGAACTCTAAATGGGTGAATTTTGGCAAATTAAACGCCTTTCTGTTTATCGGTCTTTTAGCGATGACGTCAGAACGTGACGTCACCGAGGTAACACACCCGCCATATTCATTTTCACATTACAAACACCGGGTCTCAGCTCTGTTATTTTCCGTTTTTTCGACTATTTTTTTTAACCTTGGAGACATCATGCCTCGTCGGTGTGTTGTCGGAGGGTGTAACAACACTAACAGGGAGGGATTCAAGTTGCACCACTGGCAAGAAATCTGCCGCCAGACCCCCATTGAATGTACCAAAGTGTCTTCACATTTTACCGGCGATGCTAAGACAGACATGGCACAGAGATGTATGGATAACCTTTGATTGATTGATTGATTGATACTTTTATTAGTAGATTGCACAGTACAGTACATATTCCGTACAATTGACCACTAAATAGTAACACCCGAAAAAGTGTTTCAACTTGTTTAAGTCGGGGTCTACGTTAATCAATTCATGGTACAAATATATACTATCAACATAATACAGTCATCACACAAGTTAATCATAATAGTATATACATTGAATTATTTACATTATTTACAATCCGGGGGGTGGGATGAGGAGCTTTGGTTGATATCAGAACTTCAGTCATCAACAATTGCATCAACAGAGAAATGTGGACATTGAAACATTGAAACGGACATTGAAACAGATGCATTTGCAACAATTAAGTCAACGAAATCACAAAGGTGAGTTTTGTTGATGTTGTTGACTTATGTGCTAATCAGACATATTTGGTCACGGCATGACTGCCAGCTAACATGCTACGCTAATCGATGCTAAAATGCTATTTACGCTAGCTGTATGTACATTTGAAACCAGATACCCACATTTAATGCGAAACAAACACTTACCAATCGACGGATTTAAGATGCGAAAGTCCTGATCGTTTGGTCCGTGCATTTTACCAGCGATGCTAATAAGGCAGCCATGCTATGGGCCACTTCATTAGGCACACCCATGCTATAGCCGAATAGCTTCAATTTCTTCTTCAATTTCATTTTCGCTACCTGCCTCCATACTCCGACCATCTGTTTCAATACATGCGTAATCTGTTGAATCGCTTAAGCCACTGAATTCAGAGTGTGAATCCGAGCTAATGTTGCTATATCTTGCTGTGGTAACCGCCATATTGTATGTATTGGCAGCCCTGTATGACGTCACAGGGAAATGGACAGTCGTATCGCAAATAGCGAAAATCAAGAACTTTAAAGCTTTTTTTAGGGATATTCCGGGAGGTGTAAAATTTTGAAAAAAACTTACAAAAATAAAACAAGCCACTGGGAACTGATTTTTATTATTTTTAACCCTTTTAAGTTGTGATAATGTTCCCCTTTAAGAAACTCGACTTGGGCTCCGTTATGCTGTCTTGTTAGTAAACACACACACACACACCCCCACCCCCACCCCCACACCCAGAAACACACAGAGCGCGCCTCTTCTCCCCTGCGCCCTTTCTGCAGCTCTCCAGTAAAACACACTCAGATCTTCTCAGTTTCTAGTCGTTACTCAAAAAAAATTAAAAAAAACATAAAATAACACAGAAACGCATCATGTAGTAACGGTAATGGAGTTACTGAATATAAAAAATAACGCGTCAGACTACCAGTTAGCGCCGAAAATAACGCTGTTAGAGTTAGCCCCAACACTGTTTACAATACATAAAAAAATTCATAATATAAAAGGGAGTCAACAAAGGGAGCAAAAGGGTCCCGGAGGACTCCAGTGTGTACTATATGAAAAATTGAAAAGAACAGACTGTGCAAATTTTGCGGCAATAAGTGGGAAAAATGTCGACACCCCTGATAAGTACGAAAGAGAAAAAAATGATAGAGTAATATCTGCAGGATTCTCACAAGAATGAGGAACAATCTAACCTAGACCTACTGTATTTTTACTTGCGCCATGTTACTGTCCAGTAACAGTACTCTTATAAGAGTACAGTTTTGGGCTTCTTCAAGTGTGTGTGTGTGTGTGTGTGTGTGTGTGTGTGTGTGTGTGTGTGTGTGTGTGTGTGTGTGTGTGTGTGTGTTACCTTGACGAGACAGCAGCTTGTAGGCCTGTTGTTCCAGCTGAACCAATGTGTATGTTTGATTTATTCTACCTCTTGTCTGGTAAATACATATTCATAATATGTGTTAACAGTGCACCGCATTTCTGTAATGGGCTCAAAACAAACACAATAAATGTTTTAGCACAGAGGTGTTGTTAAGGGCCCGCAGCACATTATAAAAAGGCCATTGCAGAAAATGTAAGGAGCAAATGTTGCAATGTTGACTCCAGTCACACAAAGCTGCCATGCATGCTGTTTTTTATATTACTTTGAAATTGTTAAAAAAAAAAAAAAAAAAAAAAAGGGAATGAAAATCAATATTATGAATTATTGACCTATGTATTCCTCCAAATACATCACATCAATAATTCCACTTGGAAATATTTCAGGGGGAAATATAGCGTATTTTTTGTTTGCCACATAAAAAACTAAGTTTACTTTGACAACGAGGCATAAAATAAAACATAAACAAGTGACAAACGTCTAATCCAGGGGTGTCAAACTCAAATACAGAGTGGGCCAAAATTTAAAACAGAACAAAGCCGCGGGCCAAGGTTGAACAAATGAACCTTTTAACAGGGACCCAAACAACTTTTGCATTGAATATTAAACAAGCAAGGCTTATATAACTTTATAGTCAAATGCAAAATCGAGTTTCAAATTATAATAATAATGATTAAAAAATATCAATGGCATATCAAGTAAAATTTAAATAAAAATTGGGGAGGGCGGGGTTTGGTGGAAGCGGGGATGTATATTGTAGCGTCCCGGAAGAGTTAGTGCTGCAAGGGGGTCTGGGTATTTCTTCTGTTGTGTTTATGTTGTGCTACGGTGCGGATGTTCTCCCGAAATGTGTTTGTCATTCTTGTTTGGTGTGGCTTCACAGTGTGGCGCAGGGGTCGGGAACCTTTTTGGCTGAGAGAGCCAAATATTTAAAAATGTATTTCCTTGAGAGCCCCCAAAAAAATAATAATAACATTGAACACAACTAAACACGTGCATTTTTAAGTAAAACCAACATTTGTGGAGAATAATAGGTCTCGTATTCTTTGTAATAACATTGTTATTCTGAAGCTAACTTTGGAGAGGGCGTGGCCTGCGGGCCTGCAGCGAAGCGGGGTGTCCCAGGACCGGTCTCGAAATCAACAACAGGTGCATGGATAGCCCACCTGGGCCTTATCTAATCACCGGTCGCTATGTTATAAGCAGCAGCCAGGAGGAGAGATTGGGTTGGGGCTGGAGCCAGAGTGGGAGCGAGAACGAAAAAGAAAAATACAATAGCTGGAAAGCAACTGAGAGACTTATTGAAAAATAAAGCAATAAGTCCTGAAACAGGCTCTCATGGTATGAAGAACCCCCAGGAGGGCAAGCCCCACATTAACCAATAATAAATAAATAACTTCTTACCATTAACGCAACTTCTTGAACATTTGCGGTAGAAAAAGAATGGATGGATTAAAAATGCATGAGAATGTTTTATATTTTGAACATTATTTTTAACACTGTGATTACAAGTGGATTTATTTATTACTTATCGTGTCAAGCTCAGATTTACCTGAGAGCCGGATGGAGTCATCAAAAGAGCCACATCTGGCTCGCGAGCCATAGGTTCCCTACCCCTGGTGTGGCGCATATTTGTAAAAATGTTAAAGTTGTTTATACGGCCACCCTCAGTGTGACCCTTATGGCTGTTGATCAAGTATGCGTTGCATTCACTTGTGTGTGTTAAAGCCGCATGTATTATGTGACTGGGCCGGCACGTTGTTTGTATGGCGGAAAAGCGGACGTGACGACAGGCTGTAGAGGACGCTAAAGGCAGTGCCTTCAAGGCACGCCCCCAATATTGTTGTCCGGGTGGAAATCGGGAGAAATTCTGAAGAATGGTGGCCCAGGGGAGATTTTTGGGAGGGGCACTGAACTTTAGGAGTCTCCCGGGAAAATCGTGAGGGTTTGCATGCATGACCCAACTCTCTCCTTTGAGGCACACATTAAAAGCGTTACTAAAACGGCCTTCTTTCATCTCCGTAATATCGCTAAAATTCGCTCCATTCTGTCCACTAAAGACGCTGAGATCATTATCCATGCGTTTGTTACGTCTCGCCTCGACTACTGTAACGTATTATTTTCGGGTCTCCCCATGTCTAGCATTAAAAGATTACAGTTGGTACAAAATGCGGCTGCTAGACTTTTGACAAGAACAAGAAAGTTTGATCACATTACGCCTGTACTGGCTCACCTGCACTGGCTTCCTGTGCACTTAAAATGTGACTTTAAGGTTTTACTACTTACGTATAAAATACTACACGGTCTAGCTCCATCCTATCTTGCCGATTGTATTGTACCATATGTCCCGGCAAGAAATCTGCGTTCAAAGGACTCCGGCTTGTTAGTGATTCCCAAAGCCCAAAAAAAGTCTGCGGGCTATAGAGCGTTTTCCGTTCGGGCTCCAGTACTCTGGAATGCCCTCCCGGTAACAGTTCGAGACGCCACCTCAGTAGAAGCATTTAAGTCTCACCTTAAAACTCATTTGTATACTCTAGCCTTTAAATAGACTCCCTTTTTAGACCAGTTGATCTGCCGTTTCTTTTCTTTTTCTCCCATGTACCACTCTCCCTTGTGGAGGGGGTCCGGTCCGATCCGGTGGCCATGTACTGCTTGCCTGTGTATCGGCTGGGGACATCTCTGCGCTGCTGATCCGCCTCCGCTTGGGATGGTTTCCTGCTGGCTCCGCTGTGAACGGGACTCTCGCTGCTGAGTTGGACCCGCTTTGGACTGGACTCTCGCGACTGTGTTGGATCCATTGTGGATTGAACTTTCACAGTATCATGTTAGACCCGCTCGACATCCATTGCTTTCCTCCTCTCTAAGGTTCTCATAATCATTATTGTCACAGACGTCCCACTGGATCATTATTGTCACCGATGTCCCGCTGGGTGTGAGTTTTCCTTGCCCTTACGTGGGCCTACCGAGGATGTCGTGGTGGTTTGTGCAGCCCTTTGAGACACTAGTGATTTAGGGCTATATAAGTAAACATTGATTGATTGATTGATTGAGTATCAGTGTTACAGTTGCAGTGTTACAGAGGCATCGTCGCTGTATAACACCGGCGGGCCAGTTCTAATCTTAATTTGATATTACCTAAAGGGCCAAATGAAATTACCCGGCGGGCCAAATTTGGCCCGCGGGCCAGAGTTTGACACCCATGGTATAATCCATGGATCGAACTGAAGATGATCTAGATATTTAAGTGTCAAAACTATAATTAAAAATAAAACGTCTGATTTATTTTTAGAATGAGTGGGTTCTTCCGAGGATGTTGTAGTCGTAATGATTTGTGAAGTCCTTTGAGACATTTGTGATTTGGGGCTATATAAATAAACATTGATTGATTGATTTTGGATCCCTAAGGATTTATCATTTGAGTGGGATGTTTTTGTTTTTTTAACTTTCATTGCTCAAAAGGTATTAATGGAATAGAATCAATGTTATGGATTATTGACTTATTAAAGGCTCTAATTACTTAATCAGGGCAAGTTATTGCATAATTTGTGTTTTTTTTGCCATAAAAACCAGGTTTTCTTTGACAAGAAGGGCATAAAACATAAAGAAAATATATAAAAAAATTATTAAAAATACATATTGATGGATGGATCTGAAGTTGAACAGGAGACTTAAGATTTAAAAGTAGAAAAATAATAACTTAACTATTTTTAGCATTTTTTATTTTTTAATTCAGGCCCTTACGTGTCCCCGCGAGCAAACCAAAGGGAAGCCCTTAACCTTTGTCTTGTGTTAGCTTTCTGTTACCATCTCTTATGTTAACGGGTCGGTTTTGACCTATGTTTTAAATCAGATGTAAAATACACTAAAAACAATTACCTATCATCCAATTTGTTTCTCATCTCTTGGTTACCTTGTTAGACTTCCTTATCCTTGAAAATATTGGTTTTAATATTTTTGGTTTGGGCCATTGGGCCTTATTTTGTCAGTATACCCCTCGATTTCAAATTTTAAAAATGGTAAAACGAACCTCAAGAGAATCATATAAATAAAAAAAGGTTGTTGTGTTACCTAACTATTACTAAGGGGTATTAGAACACATTTCTTAAATAAATGTGTTTTGTTTATTTTTTCATTTTAAGAATTTTAACTATAGTAACATCTATGGTGTTACGGGTCAATTTCGACCCATATATATTTACTTCAAGAAAAAGGCTAAAAAGTATTTTTTTCAGCAACAGAAATCCAACATCAAACAAACAACCAATCAAGCAAATGAAACCAAGAGAAATAGATTACTAGTTCCAAAACTAATAAAAAAACAAAATCAGAGTGGCAAAAAGTGACACTTTTAGTGTCCGTCTTTTGTTTGTTTTTGTACAGGATAACAAGGTAAAATGAGAATCCACTAAAGCTCACATGATTGGGAGAGGAGCTGGCTGTCAGTGTGTTCAGTTTTGGCTCTTATCATTGCTTTATCATCTTATTTTTATAACCGGGTCGAAACCGACCTTAACAACACCAAGGGCATAATTTCTACCAGAGCATTTTATAATTTAGTGAAAAAAATTAAAATGTTTTATTTTGTTGACAAAGAGGTTCCTGACAAAGTCAAAAAGCTTTGATGCAAAAAAATAAATGTATGTGGTGTTTTTATGCATTTAAAAACTAAAACGGGTCGGTGCCGACCCTAAGACAAGACGAAGGTTAAAGGTAAAAAAAAATAAAAAATAAAAATACAATTTGTAAAATTAAAAATGATCAAAATGGCCCTAAATTATTTTTTTTTCAGCGTGGGAAAAAGTTTGGAGACCCCAAGTTTAGTTTTCTTGTTTCCTTTGACAAAAAGGGCATGGAACAAACGGGCAGAAAACAAAAAAAAGAATAAACATAATGAATGGATAGATCGGAAGTTTATCTCGAGCATCAAGTGTTGAAATTAAATATAAATATAAAATATTTTTCGTAAGACTTAACATTTTTTTCAAAAGCAATGTGTGTGTATGTATGTATGTATACTTTATAGCAAATAATAGATCTGAAGTTGATCTACAGATTTAAGTGTTGAAAGTAACAATAATATATATTGATATATGCCTTATTTAAAAAAAAAAATATGAGTGGGGTCCTTTTGGACCCCCAACACCTTTAGTGTGATGTTTTTTAACATTATCATTGTTGAAAAAAATAATGAACCAAAATCATTATTATGAATTACTGACCTGTCTAAGGCTCCATTTACTTCACATCAAATGTTCCACTTCCGGGAATATCTTGCATTTTTGGTGTGGCGTGGGGTGGGGGATTTGCCATTTAAAAAAAAAAAAAAAAAATCACCAAAAAAAGGCATGAAAAATGTTGTTTAAAAAAATAATTATAAAACCTTATGCCAACAGATTTTAAGCTGATCTTTAGACATCTTAGCATTGACATTAAAATAATCTTAAATGTTCACCAAAATTGAGGGGTGCCAGGAGGGGGACAAGTGCATAAAATATGAAAAAAAATACAACTATGGCAACAGATCGATCTGAAGTTTATCAATACATATGTCTGTCTTTAAAGTAAAATAAATAACAATATAAGACTTGTTTTGAACACTTTAATGACCGAGACCCTTTCGGGTCCCAGTAGCTATAGCGTTGGCCAAAATTAAGGGGGCGGGGAGGGGCATAGAACATGAATTAAATAATTTCAAAATAACAGATTGGTTTGAAGTTTATCTATAGGTATGTTTTTGTTTAAAGTAAAACAAATGACAATATAGAACTTGTTTTGAACACTTTAATGACCGAGACCCTTTTGGGTCCAAGGGAGCTTTAACGTTGGCCAAAATTAACGGTTGTAAAAAGAGCATAAAATAAATAATTTGTCAATATAGGACTTGTTTTGAACACTTTAATGACTGAGACCCTTCTGGGTCCCCGGGTACTTTAATGCTTAACCAAAATTTAAGGGAGAAAAAACAGGGGAATAAAATATGAAAAAAATCAAGATAACATATGGATCTGAAGTGTATCTATAGGCATGTTTGCGTTTAAAGCAAAACAAATAATATAGGGCTTGTTTTGAACACGTTAATGACCGAGACCCTTTTGGGTCCCCGGGAACTTTAACGCTTAACCTAAATTTAAAGGGGAAAAATAAGGGAATAAAACATGAAAAATGATTTTAAAAATTAAAGCAACATATTGATCTGAAGTTTATCCGTAGATATGTTTGTGTTCAAAGCAAAACAAATACTATAGTACTTGTTTTGAACACGTTAATGACCGAGACACCTTGGTGTCCCCGGGAACTTTAACGCTTAACCAAAAATTAGGGGGGAAATAGTCAAGTGAATAAAACATGAATAAAATAAAACAATTTAAGGCAGCAGATTAATCTGAAGTGTATCTAGTTTATCCTTTTTGGTCCCAGGAGCTATAGCATTGGCCAAAATTAAGGGGGTGGGGGGCATAGAACATAAATAATTTAAAGACAACAGATTGAATTCAAGTTTATCTATAAGTATGTTTGTGTTTAAAGTAAAACAAATGACAATATAGGACTTGTTTTGAACACTTTAATGACTGAGACCCTCTTGGGTCCCCGGTAGCTTGAATGCTTGATCAAAATTTAAGGGAGAAAAAACAGGGGAATAAAACATGAATTTAAGGGAGAAAAAACAGGGGAATAAAACATGAAAAAAATTAAGATAACATATGGATCTGAAGTGTATCCATAGGCATGTTTGTGTTTAAAGTAAAACAAATAATATAGTGCTTGTTTTGAACACGTTAATGACCGAGACCCTTTTGGGTCCCCGGGAACTTTAACGCTTAACCTAAATTTAAAGGGGAAAAACAAGGGAATAAAACATGAAAAATGATTTTAAAAATTAAAGCAACATATTGATCTGAAGTTTATCCATAGATATGTTTGTGTTCAAAGCAAAACAAATACTATAGTACTTGTTTTGAACACGTTAATGACCGAGACCCCTTGGTGTCCCCGGGAACTTTAACGCTTAACCAACAATTAAGGGGGAAATACTCAAGTGAATAAAACATGAATAAAATAAAACAATTTAAGGCAGCAGATTGATCTGAAGTGTATCTAGTTTATCCTTTTGGGTCCCAGGAGCTATAGCGTTGGCCAAAATTAAGGGGGTGGGGGGCATAGAACATAAAATAAATAATTTAAAGACAACAGATTGAATTCAAGTTTATCTATAAGTATGTTTGTGTTTAAAGTAAAACAAATGACAATATAGGACTTGTTTTGAACACTTTAATGACTGAGACCCTCTTGGGTCCCCGGTAGCTTGAATGCTTCATCAAAATTTAAGGGAGAAAAAACAAGGGAATAAAACATGAAAAAAATAAGATAACATATGTATCTGAAGTATATCTACAGGCATGTTTGTGTTTACAGTAAAACATACAACATATAGGACTTGTTTTGAACACTTTAATGACCGAGACCCTTTTGGGTCCCCGGGAGCTTTAATGTTTAACCAAAATTAAGGGGTAAAAATACATGGGAATAAAACATGAACAAAATAAAACAAATTAAGTCAGCAGATTGTTCTGATGTTTATATGTAGGTATGTCTGTGTTTAAAGTAAAACAAATAACAATGTAGGACATATTTTGAACACTTTAATGATCGAGACCATTTTGGGTCTCCTGGGACCTTTAACGTTTGCCAAAATTAAGGGGGGTAAAAAAGGGCATAAACCCTGAAAGAAATTATTTGTCAATATAGGACTTGTTTTGAACATTTTAATGACCGAGACTCTTTTGGGTCCCCGGGAGCTTTAACGCTTAACCAAAATTTCAGGGGGCCAAATAAATGAATATAACATGAAAAAATTATAATAATTAAGGCAACATATTGATCTGAAGCTTATCATTAGGTATGTTTGTGTTTAAAGTAAAACAAATAATATGTTTTGAACACTTTAATGACCGAGACCCTTTTGGGTCCCCGGGAGCTTTAAAGCCTAACCAAAAATTAAGGGGTGACGATACAAGGGAATAAATCATGAACAAAATTGAAAAACAAATAAGGCAGCACATTGATCTGAAGTTTATCAATAGGTATGTTTGTGTTTGAAGTGAAATATATTATAATGTAGGTTATGTTTTGAACACTTTAATGACCGAGACCCTTTTAGGTCCTCGGCAGCTTTTACGTTCGCCAAAATTAAGGGTTGTAAAAAGAGCATAAAACATCAAATAAATAATTTGTCAATATAGGACTTGTTTTGAACACTTTAATGACCAAAGACCCTTTTGGGTCCCCGGGAGCTTTAACGCTTAACCAAAATTTAAGAGGTGAAAATACAAGGGAATAAAACAATCTGATTCTCCTCCTTATCTCCTGTTCTTGACTCTTTTCTTTCAGGCTAAATCTCTGCCCCAGATAGATGTATTCATTAACTTCATCAATTTCATTTCCATTAACAGTCACAGGTCCATGAGGTACCATGGAATTTGCCATAACTTTTGTTTTCTTCATATTCATTTTCAATCCACAACACTTGCTGGCATTTGCAAGGTCTTTACGCATGTCTTCCACTTCACTGAATTGCTCTCCCAAGACAACAATGTCATCTGCAAACCTCAGATGATTAAATTTGTCTCCGTTGATATCAACTCCTTTATCCTCCCACTCCAGAAAGCAAAATATGCCTTCCAAACAAGCTGTAAACAGTATAGGCAAAATTGTATCACCTTGTCGGACACCCTTCTTTATGTGGATTTTGTCGCTTGGTTTATGCATCGTAACTTTGTGTAGATGTCCCTGGGTAAGTTAATGTACTTATGATGAATTCCTGGATCTTGCAGAGCTTTTAGAACCGACTGTGTTTTCACCGAATCAAATGCCTTTTCATAGTCTGTGAAGGCCATACAAAGTGGTTTGTTGTATTCTTGGCATTTTTCTTTCATCTGATTCAATGTATGAATATGGTCCATGGTAGAAAAACCACTCCTAAACCCTACTTGTTCTCTGGGTTGGTGGCTGTTATGTGTATTTTCCATTCGATTTGTCAGGATTCTTGTAAACAACTTGTATATGTTTGAAAGAAGGCTAAAAAGTCAGTAGTTCTTGAGTTTTTTGTACAATTCTTCAATCCTCATCAATATTATATCTTGATCTGTGATTTCTGTCCCTTTTTAATCAAGTAATGATGTTATTTTCTGCTTTCCACTTGAAAGTTTCTGCCTTGTTTTCTTCAAACTTCTATTGTTTTCTATTGTCTCTTGAATTTTTAGGGTGTTCTATTTTCTTACGTCTTGTCGGAGTTTCTTTCGTATTGTCTTGCATGTTTCTGTATATTCAACAATCTGGAATCCAACTCCATCTCTCTTCATATTCCTCCTTTTCTCCATTAACCACTTTGTGCTGTCTGAGAGTTTGGACTCTAGCTTTTTCTTTTCTTTCCCTGCTGTTTTTATAGAGCTCTCATGTACTATGTCAATGAATTTGTCATTCCATTCGTCAAGGTCGGAGGTATCTTCTACTTCCAGTCCTTGAAAGCGGTTTTGTAGTTCTAGTTGAAATTCATGCTTTCTGGCTTCCAAATTGATCTATAGTGGAACTATAGTGTTGGCCTAAATTAAGGGGGTGGGGGGGAATGAAATAAAGAAATAAGTAATTTCTAGACAACAGATTGATTTGAAGTTTATCTATAGGTATGTTTGTGTTTAAAGTAAAACCAATTACAATATAGGACTTGTTTTGAACACTTTAATGACCAAGATCCTTTTGGGTACCCGGGAGCTTTAACATTGAACCAAAATTGAAGGGAGAAAAAACAAGGGAATAAAACATTAAAAATAATTTTAAAAAGTAAGGCAACATATTGATCTTAAGTGTATCTAAATAAAACATGAAATAAATAATTTCAAGACACCGAATTGAAGTTTATCTATAGGTATGTTTGTGTTTAAAGTAAAACAAATGACAATATAGGACTTGTATTGAACACTTTAATGACTGAGACCCTCTCAGGTCTCCGGGAACTTTAACACTTAACCAAAATTTAAGGGAGAAACAAAAGGGAAAAAAACATGAACAAAATAAAACAAATTAAGGACATAGATTGATCTGGAGTTTATCCATAGGTATGTTTGCGTTCAAAGTAAAACAAATAATATAGGACTTGTTTTGAACACTTTAATGACCGAGACCCTTTTGGGTCCCAGGAGCTATAGCGTTGGCCAAAATTAAGGGGGGGGGCACAAAACATGAAATAAATAATTTCAAGACACCAGATTGATTTCAAGTTTATCCATCGGGATGTTTGTGTTTAAAGTAAAACAAATGACAAAATAAGACTTGTTTTGAACACTTTAATGACTGAGACCCTCTTGGGTCTCCGGGAGCTTTAACGCTTAACCACAATACAAGGGAGAAAAAAAGGGAATAAAACATGAACAAAATAAAACAAATTAAGGAAGCAGATTGATCTGAAGTTTATATATAAGCATGTTTGCATTTAAAGTAAAACAAATAATAATAATAACGGACTTGTTTTGAACACTTTAATGACCAAGACCCTTTTGGGTCCCAGAAGCTTTAGCGTTGACCAAAATTAAGGGGGGCATAAAACATGAAATAAATAATTTCAAGACACCAGATTGATTTCAAGTTTATCCATCGGGATGTTTGTGTTTAAAGTAAAACAAATGACGAAATAAGACTTGTTTTGAACACTTTAATGACTGAGACCCTCTTGGGTCTCCGGGAGCTTTAACGCTTAACCACAATACAAGGGAAAAAAAAAGGGAATAAAACATGAACAAAATAAAACAAATTAAGGAAGCAGATTCATCTGAAGTTTATCTATAGGCATGTTTGCATTTAAAGTAAAACAAATAATAATAACGGACTTGTTTTGAACACTTTAATGACCAAGACCCTTTTGGGTCCCAGAAGCTTTAGCGTTGACCAAAATTAAGGGGGCATAAAACATTAAATACATTTCAAGACACCGGATTGATTTCAAGTTTATCTATAGGTATGTTTGTGTTTGAAGTAAAATAAATGACAATAGAGGACTTGTTTTGAACACTTTAATGACTGAAACCCTCTTGGGTCTCCGGGAGCTTTAAGGTTCAACTAAAGTTGGAGGGAGAAAAAAAAAGGGAATTAAACATTAAAAATAATTTCAAAATGTATGGCAACATATTGATCTTAAGTGTATCTATTATCTCAATATATGTTTGTGTTTAAAGTAAAACAAATACTATAGTACGTTTTTGGAACATGTTAATGACCGAGACCCTTTTTGGTCCCCGGGAGCTTTAACGTTTAACCAAAATTTAAGGGAGAAAAAACAAGGGAATAAAACATGAACAAAATAAAACAAATTAAGGAAACAGATTGATCTGAAGTTTATCTATAGGTATGTATGCGTTCAAAGTAAAACAAATAATAATATAGGACTTGTTTTGAACACTTTAATGACCGAGACCCTTTTGGATCCCAGGAGCTATAGCGTTGGCCAAAATTAAGGGGGTGGGGGGGCATAAAACATGAAATGAATAATTTCGAGACACCAGATTGATTTCAAGTTTATCCATAGGTATGTTTGTGTTTAAAGTAAAACAAATAACAATATAGGACTTGTTTTGAACACTTTAAAGACTGAGACCCTCTTGGGTCCCCGGGAACTTTAACGCTTAACCAAAATTTAAGGGAGAAAAAAAAAGGGAATAAAACATGAACAAAATAAAACAAATTAAGGAAGCAGATTGATCTGAAGTTTATCTATAGGCATGTTTGCATTTAAAGTAAAACAAATAATAATATAGTATACTTGTTTTGAACACTTTAAGGACAGAGACCCTTTTGGGTCCAAGGAGCTATAGCGTTGACCAAAATTAAGAGGGTGGGGAGGCATAAAACATTAAATAAATTTCAAGACACCAGATAGATTTCAAGCTTATCTATAGGTATGTTTGTGTTTAAAGTAAAACAAATGACAATAGAGGCCTTGTTTTGAACACTTTAATGACAGAGACCCTCTTGGGTCTCCTGGAGCTTTAAGGCATAACCAAAATTTAGGGGAGAAAAAAAAAGGGAATAAAACATGAACAAAATAAAACAAATTAAGGAAGTAGATTGATCTGGAGTTTATCTATAGGCATGTTTGCATTTAAAGTAAAACAAATAATAATATAGGACTTGTTTTGAACACTTTAACGACCGAGACCCTTTTGGGTCCCCGGGAGCTTTAACATTCAACCAAAATTTAAGGGAGAAAAAACAAGGGGAAAAAACATGAAAAAAATTAAGATAACATATGGGTCTGAAGTGTATCAATAGGCATGTTTATGTTTAAAATAAAAAATACAAAATATAGGACTTGTTTTGAACACTTTGATGACCGAGACCCTTTAGAGTCCCAGGGAGCTTTAACGCTCAACCAAAATTTCAGGGGGAAAAACAAGGAAATAAAACGTGAAAAAATTAAGATAATATATGGAAAGTAAGGGTATCAATAGGTATGTTTGTGTTTAAAGTAAAACAAATAATATAGGAATTGTTTTGAACACTTTAATGACCGAGACCCTTTTGGGTCCGCGGGAGCTTTAACATCTAACCAAAATTCAAGGGAGAAATAACAAGGGGAAAAAAAACATGAAAAAAAATAAGATAACATATGGATCTGAAGTGTATCTATAGGTATGTTTATGTTTAAAATAAAACATACAAAATATAGGACTTGTTTTGAACACTTTAATGACCGAGACCCTTTAGAGTCCCCGGGAGGTTTAACGCTTAAGGGGAGAAACAAGGGAATACAATATGAAAAAATGATAATAATTAAGGCAACATATTGATCTGAAGTTTGTCATTAGGAATTTTTGTGTTTAAAGTAAAACAAATAATGTACTGCAGGTTTTGTTTTGAACATTTTATTGACCGAGACCCTTTTGGGTCCCCTGGAGCTTTAACGCTTAACCAACATTTAAGGGAGAAAAACACGGAAATAAAATGTAAAAAAATTAAGATAACATATGGATATGAAGTTTATCTATAGGTATCTTTGTGTTTAAAGTAAAACAAATATACGACTTGTTTTGAACACTTTAATGACTGAGACCCTTTTGGGTCCCCGGGAGCTTTAACATTAACCAAAATTTAAGGGAGTAAAAACAAGGGAAAAAAACATGAAAAAAAATACGATAACATATGGATCTGAAGTGTATCTATAGACATGTTTATGTTTAAAATAAAACATACAAAATATAAGACTTGTTTTGAACACTTTAATGACCGAGACCCTTTAGAGCACCCTAGAAATTTAACGCTTAACCAAAATTTCAGGGGGAAAAACAAGGAAATAAAACGTGAAAAATTTAAGATAACGTATGGATATAAAGTGTATGTACAGGTTTGTTTGTGTTTAAAGTAAAACAAATATAGGACTTGTTTTGAACGCTTTAATGACCGAGACCCTTCTGGGTCCCCGGGAGCTTTAACATTTAACCAAAATTTCAGGGGGAGAAACAAGGGAATACAATATGAAAACATGATAATAATTAAGGCAACATAATGATATGAAGTTTGTCATTAGGTATTTTTGTGTTTAAAGTAAAACAAATCATGTAGGTTTTGTTTTGAACATTTTATTGACCGAGACCCTTTTGGGTCCCCCGGAGCTTTAACGCTTAACCAAGATTTAAGGGGGGAAAACAAGGAAATAAATTGTGAAAAAATTAAGATAAGTGTATCAATAGGTATGTTTGTGTTTAAAGTAAAACAAATAATGTAAGACTTGAACACTTTAATGACCGAGACCCTTTTGGGTCCC
The DNA here is from genome assembly GCF_033978795.1 of Nerophis ophidion. Classification (NCBI taxonomy): domain Eukaryota; kingdom Metazoa; phylum Chordata; class Actinopteri; order Syngnathiformes; family Syngnathidae; genus Nerophis; species Nerophis ophidion. The sequence goes on along the minus strand of NC_084634.1, from coordinate 12,502,374 downwards.
CGGGAGCTTCATGGTTACGATAAATATTGTATTGTTTTTCAAAACGAGAAACATCAAAATAGCACACGTACGCTTTTATTTTTCCGTTAAAAAAAGTTAGTAGCGTTGAAATGTCGTCACCTGGACTAAAAAAAAAAAAAAAAAGGGTGAAGCGAGTGAATCAGACTAAAGCACATCTGCTTGGGTCCATGAATTATGGAGCGCTAAGTGTCCGAAACGAGCGCTCTCAAATCCTCGCCGTTGATTGGCCGGAGCGGGCAATCAAAGCACACGCAAAAATGTGTGCAGCTGCGTCCCGTCGCGTACGCTCGCTGACAGCCAGGAAAACACAATCACGCTCGAGTCCAACCGCCGCTGATGAGGGGAAAACACGCACTGAACCTCAGCCAATCAGAAAGAGGCGTGCATACACACTCCAGCGGTGGAGAACAGAGATGTCCACACTCAGGCTAGGAGGGGTGTCTGGTTGCGTCTGGCCTGTTGTGTGTGTGTGTGTGTGTGTGTGTGTGTGTGTGTGTGTGTGTGTGTGTGTCTCTTGTCGCCTCTCAGCTTTCACTCCCACTTCTTTGTGCAGTCGTGCGCGTCCAGAAGGTCAGCCTCCCTCCACGACAACTCTCATGACTTCCTTCCTTCCTCAGTCGCACAAAGACCATCCAAACCGCGGCCATTGGCCAGCCTTTTTTTTTTTTTTTTAGCAGCCGGCCATTCTAAAAACAAAAAAAAAATTAGCATGCTAAAATGCTAACAGTTAGCATGTGTCAAGTACCAAATCATATGAATGAGATTTTTAACTGTAAAATTAGCTAAAGAAGTTACCACGCTAGTGTGAGTATGCTGGAATAGTAATGTTAGCATGCTCAAAGTTAGCATGCTAAATGTTAGCATGTGTCAAGTACTAAATCATATGATTCTCAGGTTTTTAACAGTAAAATTGGCTAAACAAGTTACCATGCTAAAGTTAGTATGCTGTAATAGTAACATTAGCATGCTAACGGTTAGCATGTGTCATGTACCAAATCATATGACTCTGAGGTGTTTGGCTGTAAAAATGGCTAACAAGTTTTAGCATGTTTGAAATACCAAATTATATGACTCTCAGGTTTTTTACTATACGATTAGCTAACGAAGTTACCATTCTAATGTTAGAATGGTGGAATGGTAACGTTAGCATGCTAACAGTTAGCATGTTTTGAGTACCAAGTAATATGACTCTGAGGTGTTTGGCTATAAAAATGGCTGACAAGTTTTAGCATGCTAAAATGTCATTTGACTATTAGGTTTTTAACAATAACATTGGCTAAACAAGTTACCATGCTAATGTTAGTAATGCTGGAATGGTAACATTAGCATGCTAAAAGTTAACATGCTAACAGTTAGCATGTGTCAAGTACCAAATCATATGACTCTGAGGTGTTTGGCTGTAAACATGGCTAACAAGTTTTAGCATGTTTCAAGTACCAAATCATATGACTCTGACGTATTTAACAGTAAAATTTGCTAAACAAGTTACCATGTTAATGTTAGTATGCTGTAATGGTAACGTTAGCATGCTAACAGTTAGCATATGACTCTGAGGTGTTTGGCTGTAAAAATGGCTAACAAGTTTTAGCATGTTTCAAGTACCAAATCATACGACTCTCAGGTCTTTAACTGTAAAATTAGCTAAACAAGTTACCATGTTTATGTTATTATGCTGGAATGGTAACGTTAGCATGCTAACAGTTAGCATTTTTGGGTGAAAAGTGATATGACTCCGAGGTGTTTGGCTGTAAAAATGGTTGACAAGTTTTAGCATGCTAAAATGTCATCTGACTTAGGTTTTTAACAATAACATTGGCAAAACAAGTTACCATGCTAATGTTAGTAATGCTGGAATGGTAACGTTAGCATGCTAAACGTTAGCATGCTAACAGTTAGCATGTGTCAGGTACCAAGTCATATGACTCTGAGGTGTTTGGCTGTAAAAATGGCTAACAAGTTTTAGCATGTTTCAAGTACCAAATCCTACGATTCTCAGGTTTTTAACTGTAAAATTAGCCAAACAAGTTACCATGTTAATGTTGTTATGCTGGAATGGTAATGTTAGCATGCTAACAGTTAGCATGTTATAGTACGAAGTAATATGACTCTGAGGTGTTTGGCTGTAAAAATGGCTGATAAGTTTTAGCATGCTAAAATGTTATCTGACTCTTAGGGTTTTAACAATAACATTGGTTAAACAAGTTACCATGCTAATGTTAGTAATGCTGAATTGGTAACGTTAGCATGCTAAACGTTAGCATTCTAACAGTTATCATGTGTCAAGTACCAAATCATATGACTCTGAGGTGTACAAATGGCTAAACAATTTACTACATTAATGTTAGTATGGTGGAATGGTAACGTTAGCATGCTAACAGTTAGTATGTGTCAGGTTACCGAGTCATATGACTCTTGAGTTGTTTGGCTGTAAAAATGGCTAACAAGTTTTAGCATGTTTCAAGTACCAAATCATACGACGCTCAGGTTTTTTACTATAAGATTAGCTAAAGAAGTTACCATGCTAATGTTAGAATGGTGGAATGGTAACGTTAGCATGCTAACAGTTAGCATGTGTCTGGTACCAAGTCATATGACTGAGGTGTTTGGCTGTAAAAAAGGCTAACAAGTTTTATCATGTTTCAAGTACCAAATCATATGACTCTCAGGTTTTTTTTCTCAAAAATTAGCTAAAGAAGTTACCATGCTAATGTTAGTATGGTGGAATGGTAACGTTAGCATGCTAACAGTTAGCATGTTTGGAGTATCAAGTAATACGACTCTGAGGTGTTTGGCTGTAAAATTGGCTGACAAGTTTTAGCATGCTAAAATGCTAGCAGTTAGCATGTGTCAAGAACCAAATCATATGACTTTCAGGTTTGTAACTGAAAAGAGAGCCAAAAAAGTTACATTGCTAATGTTAACATCCTAACAATTAGCATGTGTCAAGTACCAAGTCATATGACTCTCAGGTTTTTAACTGAAAAAATAGCTAAGGAAGTTACCATGCTGATTTTGGTATGCTGGATACTTCGCGAGAAATTTAAAATTATATTTTAATAAACTAAAAAGGCCGTATTGGCATGTGTTGCAATGTTAATATTTCATCATTGATATATAAACTATCAGACAGCGTGGTGGGTAGTAGTGGGTTTTAGTAGGACTTTAACATGCAAAAATGCTAATATTTACCTTGTGTCAAGTACCAAGTCATATGACTCCGAGGTGTTTGGCTACAAAATTTGCTAAACAACTTTAGCATGCTAAAATGTTAACATTTGGCATGTGTCCAGTAGCAAGTCATATGACTCTGAGGTGTTCGGCTGAAAAAATTTGCCAAAAAAAGTTAGCACGTCAATGTTAGCATCGTAGCATGCTAACCGTTAACATTCGTCAAGCACCATATCGTGTGACTCTGAGGTGTTCGGCTGCAAAATTGGCTGGAAAAAGTGCGAGGCGGTCTAAATCTTTGCACGAACACGTTGGACTGATGGACTGAGTGTCTTGACAGGAGGGAATCAATGAAGTGGTGGCAGAGGAGGTGAAGGATGAGGAGGAGGAAAAAGATGGAGGTGTTAGAGAACGCCTGGATTATCATTCGCGTTGACTTGTCTTGGAGCTTGGAGCTGTCATGGCAATGAGACCAGACTCCAGTTTGATTAATGCTCACTTGTGTTTGCCAATGCAAATAACCGTGTGTGTGTGTGTGTGTGTGTGTGTGTGTGTGTGTGTGTCTACCCTTCTTGAAACATCAACAAGGAAAAGTACCTTCCATATGAGGACCGGTGAACAAGTTAGGACCGAAACCATGGTCCCCATACGGAAAAACCATTGCATCTAATAGAGAGCCAAATACTACAGTCTGTGAACATTGCTCCAAAGTCAGGATTTTTTTGTTGATTTAATGTGCACCCGAAAGTAAACATTGACACGTCCAAAGGCAGTAATATATGATAAAACAAAATGGTAGCTAAAGGACTTCCCTATCCAGGTAAAAACTACAAAAGTGTGTGTGTGTGTGTGTGTTCTTGTATGTTTACCCATTCTTGAGACATCAACAAGAAAAGTACCTTCCATATGAACACGGGTGAAGAAGTTAGGACGGAAATCATGGTCCGAATACAGAAAAACCCATCCATCCATTTTCTACCGCTTATTCCGTTTTGGGGTCGCGGGGGGTGCTGACGCCTATCCCAGCTACAATCGGGAGGAAGGCGTGGTACACCCTGGACGAGTCGCCAACTCATCACAGGATACAGAAAAAAACATTGCATCTAATAGATAAAACAAAACGGTAGCTAAAGGACTTTCCTATCCAGGTAAGAACTACAAAAGTGTGTGTGTGTGTGTGTGTGTGTGTGTGTGTGTGTGCGTGCGTGCGTGCGTGCGTGCGTGCGTGCGTGTGTGTGTGTGTGTTCTTATATGTCTACCCTTCTTGAAACATCAACAAGGAAAAGTACCTTCCATATGAGGACCGGTGAACAAGTTAGGACCAAAATCATGGTCCCAATACGGAAAAACCATTGCATCTAATAGAGAGCCAAATACTACAGTCTGTGAACATTGCTCCAAAGTCAGGATTTTTTTTGTCGATTTAATGTGCACCCAAAAGTAAACATTGACAGGTGCAAAGGCAGCAATATATGATAAAACAAAAACAGTAGCTAAAGGACTTCCCTATCCAGGTAAGAACTACAAACGTGTGTGTGTGTGTGTGTGTGTGTGTGTGTGCGTGTGTGTGTGTGTGTGTGTTCGTGTATGTCTACCCTTCTTGAGACATTAACAGGGAAAAGTACCTTCCATATGAACACGGGTGAACAAGTTAGGACCGAAATCATGGTCCCAATACAGAAAAACCATTGCATCTGATAGAGAGCCAAATACAACAGTCTGTGAACATTGCTCCAAAGTCAGGATTTTTTTGTTGATTTAATGTGCACCCGAAAGTAAACATTGACAGGTCCAAAGGCAGCAATATATGATAAAACAAAACGGTAGCTAACATTTCGCTGATTGTCATAATACTGCCAACATTTTAAAGTTTTGTTTTAAAATTGTGACGTTTGCCGCGGAAAATTAGGACTGTTTTCATAAAATTGTACACAAAATGTTAAGCTTTTCTTGCAAAATTCCAACTTTTCATCATAATATTGCACAAATGTCCAGTTTTTGTTTTAAAAGTTTGACTCATGTTGAGTAAAAAGACGTCTTTTACTGTAATAATGCCAAAATTCTACGTTTTTCTTGTGAAATTTTGACCTTTTTCTTAATGAAATTCCAACTTATTTCCCACATTTTTTTAAATATTTGCATAGGATGTGTGTATTATTAATGTTGTAAATAGAAATCTTCATATAGCTGAAAAGGGTGGTCCTAAAGAGGTAGGTAAGAACTACAAAAGTGTGTGTGTGTGTGTGTGTGTGTGTGTGTTCTTGTATGTCTACCCTTCTTGAAACATCAACAAGGAAAAGTACCTTCCATATGAGGACCGGTGAACAAGTTAGGACCGAAATCATGGTCCCAATACGGAAAAACCATTGCATCTAAAAGAGAGCCAAATACTAAAGTCTGTGAACATTGCTCCAAAGTCAGGATTTTTTTTGTTGATTTAATGTGCACCCAAAACTAAACATTGACAGGTGCAAAGGCAGTAATATATGATAAAACAAAATGGTAGCTAAAGGACTTCCCTATCCAGGTAAGTACTACAAAAGTGTGTGTGTGTGTGTGTGTGTGTGTGTGTGTGTGTGTGTGTGTGTGTGTGTGTGTGTGTGTGTGTGTGTGTTCTTGTATGTCTACCCTTCTTGAGACATCAACAAGGAAAAGTACCTTCCATATGAACACGGGTGAACAAGTTAGGACCGAAATCATGGTCCCAATACGGAAAAACCATTGCATCTAATAGAGAGCCAAATACTACAGTCTGTGAACATTGCTCCAAAGTCAGGATTTTTTTTGTTGATTTAATGGGCACCCAAAAGTAAACATTGACAGGTGCAAAGGCAGCAATATATGATAAAACAAAAACAGTAGCTAAAGGACTTCCCTATCCAGGTAAGAACTACAAAAGTGTGTGTGTGTGTGCGTGTGTTCTTGTATGTCTACCCTTCTTGAGACATCAACAAGGAAAAGTACCTTCCATATGAACATGGGTGAACAAGTTAGGACAGAAATCATGGTCCCAATACAGAAAAACCATTGCATCTAATAGAGAGCCAAATACTACAGTCTGTGAACATTGCTCCAAAGTCAGGATTTTTTGGTTGATTTAATGTGCACCCGAAAGTAAATATTGACAGGTCCAAAGGCAGCAATATATGATAAAACAAAAACAGTAGCTAAAGGACTTCCCTATCCAGGTAAGAACTACAAAAGTGTGTGTGTGTGTGTGTGTGTGTGTGTGTGTGTGTGTGTTGTATTTCTACCCTTCTTGAGACATCAACAAGGAAAAGTACCTTCCATATGAGGACCGGCGAACAAGTTAGGACCGAAATCATGGTCCCAATACAGAAAAACCCATCCATCCATTTACTACCGCTTATTCCCTTTAGGGGTCGCGGGGGGCGCTGACGCCTATCTCAGCTACAATCGGGCGGAAGGCGTGGTACACCCGGGACAAGTCGCAAACTCATCGCAGGATACAGAAAAAACATTGCATCTAATAGAGAGCCAAATACTAGAGTCTGTGAACATTGCTCCAAAGTCAGGATTTTTTGTCGATTTGATGTGCATCCAAACGTAAACATTGACAGGTGCAAAGGCAGCAATATATGATAAAACAAAACGGTAGCTAAAGGACTTTCCTATCCAGGTAAGCACTACAAAAGTGTGTGTGTGTGTGTGTGTGTGTGTTCTTGTATTTCTACCCTTCTTGAGACATCAACAAGGAAAAGTACCTTCCATATGAACACAGGTGAACAAGTTAGGACCGAAATCATGGTCCCAATA
>NC_084634.1:12487908-12492908 GCF_033978795.1 Nerophis ophidion | reverse complement strand
AAAAAACAACACCACTTCAAAGGTCTTAGGGACCTTAAAGGGTCTCAGTCTTTATTGTGTTGAAAAAAAGTATTTTTTTTGCTTTCCTTTTACTTATAACACAAATATATCTATGGACAAACTTCAGATCAATATTTTGTCCTAAAGTTATGTTGTTGTTTTTTACTGTTTTATTCCCTTGTTTTGCAAAATAAAACAAATTTAAAAGTGGAATATTTGATGTATATTATTTGAAGCTGTATAAAGGTAAATCATTAATGGCAACATTGATTTTAGTTTTATAATATTGCCCTGAAAAATGACAGTTTTGAAAAATCACACTAAAAGTCTCAGGGACTCAAAAGGGTCTCAGTCATTTAAGTGTTCATAACAAGTGATATTATTTTTTTTTTTTATTTAAACACAAACCTATGTAAAGAAGAACTTCAGATTAATCGGTCGCCTTAAAGTTGTTTAATTTAAATATTTCATCCATCCATTTTCTACCACTTATTCCTTTTGAGGCCGCTGGGGGCGCTAGTGCCTCTCAGCTACAATCAGGCAGAAGGCAGGGTACACCCTAGACAAGTCGCCACCTTACCCCATTTAATTATTTACTTATGTATTTTTGTTTTTACTGTTCTATGCCCTATTTTTTTTTTCCAAATAAAAAAATGTTTTGGCGATATTTTCCCCCAGAACATGTTCAAAGTGGAATATTTGATGTTTACTAATTGGAACTTGATATAGGTAAACAATTTATAACAACATTGATTGTAATTATTACTATCCATCCATCCATCCATCTTCCTCCGCTTATTACTATTATTTTTAATTTTTTAATAATGACAGTAAAAAAAAAATAATCACACTAAATGTAGCGGGTATCTAAAAAGCCACCACTCCATCCGTCTTCTTCCGCCTATCCGAGGTCGGGTCGCGGGGGCAGCAGCCTAAGCAGGGAAGCCCAGACTTCCCTCTCCCCAGCCACTTTGTCCAGCTCCTCCCAGGGAATCCCGAGGCATTCCCAGGCCAGCCGGTAGACATAGTCTTCCCAACGTGTCCTGGGTCTTCCCCGTGGTCTCCTGCTGGTCGGACGTGCCCTAAACACCTCCCTAGGGAGGCGTTCGGGTGGCATCCTGACCAGATGCCCGAACCACCTCATCTGGCTCCTCTCGATATGGAGGAGTCGCGGCTTTACTTTCAGCTCCCCCTGGATGACAGAGCTTCTTGTCTTGGTCCACGTCTTGGACCATGTCATTGTCTGGGTTTTGTTCTGTTTTGTTGTCATCCTGTATTGTATTCGTCTTTGGTTCCCTGTGGCACTTACAGTTTGGTTTCTGTTGTCATGGTAACTCGTTAGTGTCACCTGTCTCTTGTTTGTCGTCGCGCACCTAAATTGTGATTATCTCCTTATTTAAGACCACCTTTGTTTGACACTCATCCTTGGACTCTTGTTTGCTCCCACGCAACAGTTGACGCCGCTCGTCCTGCATTATGGTAAAAAAAATATTTTTGTTACTTGTTAGCTTCCACGCTATTCCTGTTTTGTTTATGTCCCTAGCTTCAACGCTAGCGCTTTTTGTTCCTTCTAGCTCCCACGCTAGTTCTGTTGGTTTTTGGGAGTGCCTCTGTGCAAGTGTCTTTGTTTTTAGTTTGTTTTATAGTATAAATAAATTGTTGTTCCTACCATCTTCGCTGCACCCACGGGGGAACGCAAACACCGCCACGATGCCACCGAAGCGTCACACTTCTCAGCCTATCTCTAAGGGAGAGCCCCGCCGCCCTGCGGAGGAAACTCATTTAAGTCCCTTGTATCCGTGATCTTATCCTCTTGGTTATGACCCCAAAGCTCATGACTATAGGTAAGGATGGGAATGTAGATTGACCGATAAATTGAGAGCTTTGCCTTCCGGCTCAGCTCCTTCTTCACCACAACGGATCGATACAGCGTCCGCATTACTGAAGACTTCTCACCAATCCGCCTGTCAATCTCACAATCCACTCTTCCCTCACTCGTGAACAAAACTCAGAGGTACTTGAACTCCTCCACATGGGGCAAGATCTCCTCCAAAACTTGGAAATGGCACTCCACCCTTACCATGGACTCGGACTCGGCGGGACTCGGAGGTGACGATTCTCAACCCGGTCTCTTCACACTCTGTTTCGAACCAATCCAGTGAGATCTGAAGATCCTGGCCAGATGAAGCCATCAGGACCACATCATCTGCAAAAAGCAGAGACCTAATCCTGCAGCCACCAAACCGGAACCCCTCAACGCCTTGACTGCGCCTAGAAATTCTGTTCATAAAAGTTATAAACAGAATCGGTGACAAAGGGCAGCCTTGGCGGAGTCAAACCCTCGCTCTTCCCTCACTCGTGAACAAAACTCAGAGGTACTTGAACTCCTCCACACGGGGCAAGATCTCCTCCAAAACTTGAAAATGGCACTCCACCCTTACCCGGGCGAGAACCATGGACTCAAACTCGGAGGTGCCGATTCTCATCCCAGTCTCTTCACACTCTGCTTCGAACCGATCCAGTGAGATCTGAAGATCCTGGCCAGATGAAGCCATCAGAACCACATCATCTGCAAAAAGCAGAGACCTAATCCTGCAGCCACCAAATTGGAAGCCCTCAACGCCTTGACTGCGCCTAGAAATTCTGTCCATAAAAGTTATGAACAGAATCGGTGACAAAGGGCAGGCTTGGCGGAGTCCAACCCTGAATCTTCCCTTACTCGTGATCAAAACTCAGAGGTACTTGAACTCCTCCACATGGGGCAAGATATCCTCCAAAACTTGGAAATGGCACTCCACCCTTACCTGGGCGGGAACCATGGACTCGGACTCAGAGGTACCAATTCTCATCCCAGTCTCTTCACACTCGGTTTCGAACCGATCCAGTGAGATCTGAAGATCCTGGCCAGATGAAGCCATCAGAACCAAATCATCTGCAAAAAGCAGAGACCTAATCCTGCAGCCACCAAATTGGAACCCCTCAACGCCTTGACTGCGCCTAGAAATTCTGTCCATAAAAGTTATGAACAGAATCGGTGAAAAAGGGCAGCCTTGGCGGAGTCCAACCCTCACTCTTCCCTTACTTGTGAACAAAACTCAGATGTACTTGAACTCTTCCACGTGGGGCAAGATCTCCTCCAAAACTTGGAAATGGCACTCCACCGTTACCTGGGCGAGAACCATGGACTCGGACTCGCAGGTGTCGATTCTCATCCCAGTCTCTTCACACTCGGCTTCGAACCGATCCAGTGAGATCTGAAGATCCTGGCCAGATGAAGCCATCAGAACCACATCATCTGCAAAAAGCAAAGACCTAATCTTGCAGCCACCAAATTGGAAACGCTCAACGCCTTGACTGCGCCTAGAAAATTCTGTCCATAAAAGTTATGAACAGAATCGGTGACAAAGGGCAGCCTTGGCGGAGTCCAACCCTGAATCTTCCCTTACTCGTGAACAAAACTCAGAGGTACATGAACTCCTCCACATGGGGCAAGATCTCCTCCAAAACTTGGAAATGGCACTCCACCCTTACCCGGGCGAGAACCATGGACTCGGACTCGGAGGTGCCGATTCTCATCCCAGTCTCTTCACACTCTGCTTCGAACCGATCCAGTGAGATCTGAAGATCCTGGCCAGATGAAGCCATCAGAACCACATCATCTGCAAAAAGCAGAGACCTAATCCTGCAGCCACCAAACCGGAACCCCTCAACGCCTTGACTGCGCCTAGAAATTCTGTCCATAAAAGTTATGAACAGAATCGGTGACAAAGGGCAGCCTTGGCGGAGTCCAACCCTGAATCTTCCCTTACTCGTGAACAAAACTCAGAGGTACTTGAACTCCTCCACATGGGGCAAGATCTCCTCCAGGACTTGGAAATGGCATTCCACCCTTACCCGGGCGAGAACCATGGACTCGGATACGGAGGTGCCAATTCTCATCCCAGTCTCTTCACACTCGGTTTCGAACCTAACCAGTGAGATCTGAAGATCCTGGCCAGATGAAGCCATCAGAACCACATCATCTGCATAAAGCAGAGAACTAATCCTGCAGCCACCAAACTGGAACCGCTCAACGCCTTGACTGCGCTGAGAAATTCTGTCCATAAAAGTTATGAACAGAATCGGTGACAAAGGACAGCCTTGGCGGAGTCCAACCCACACTGGGAACGGGTCCGACTTGGTGCCGGCAATGCGGACCAAGCTCTGACACAGATCGTACAGGGACGGACAGTCCGATACCCCACACTCTCTGAGCACTCCCCACAGGACTTTCAGGGGGACACGGTCGAATGCCTTCCCCAAGTCCACAAAGCCCACGTAGACTGGTTGGGCAAGTTCCCATGCACCCCCAGGATAAAGAGCTGGTCTACCGTTCTACGACCAGGATGAAAACCACACTGTTCCTCCTGAATCCGAGGTTCGACTATCCGGCGTAGCCTCCTCTCCGGTACACCTGAACAGACCTTACCGGGAAGGCTGAGGTGTGCGATCCCACAATAGTCGGAGTAGTTTTTGAATGGATGGATGGATGACTGTCTTTTGAGAGTTGACATATTTTTTTTTGTGGCGGCCATTAGTACAAGAAATGAATATTTGCCGACACGGTTCACAGGACCCTAATGAGGTGCCCCGGCCCTCGCCCGTGCTCACGGCTCCTTGTTTCTCCGCCGTGTGTGAGGCCACGTTCCTCTCATCGTGTTTCCCGACGACACCCTGGGGCCTCGTTATCACTCCCGCGTTGTTTGTTTTGGAAGGCAGACGGAAAGGAAAGATGAAAGATGGAAGAAAGGTCCTTGATCAACTCTTTCCTGTTTTCCTGACCTTTCAAGAGTCACGAGGCCAGGTCTGTTGAAGAGGACGCCTCACTTTCCTCGGCTTCTTGAAGTCTGGATGCTGTCACGTTGTCGTGAAACTTGCTCCAAATTGTTTCTTCGTTAGATCCTTTTCTGTGCCGACTGTCGAAAAAGTGAATATTGTATACCGGGAGTTCCGGACTATAG
>NC_084634.1:12465408-12477908 GCF_033978795.1 Nerophis ophidion | reverse complement strand
GAGAATAATTATCGCAATCGGGATGTAAATTTATTTTGGTTATTTTGCACTTATTACTTATAAAAGTACCTGATCATTTAACAAATATGCAAAAAAAAAAATCATACAAATGTATTTAAATCATAAAATAACTGCTTGACTAATTACTGTAGGTCAGGGGTGTCCAAACTTTTTCCACAGAGGGCCGCACACGGAAAAATTTAAGCATGCAGGGGCCATTTTGAGATTTTTTATTTTCAAACCGTAACAAAATATATGGATTTTTTTTTTTTTTTTATCCTTAGGGGTCCTGGGAAGCATAGAGGGTCTTAGTCACTAAAATGTTAAAAATAAGTCAAACTATTATTATTTTTTTATTTAATGCTTACAGTAAATCTCTATATCAACTTGAGGTTGATATAAAATGAAAAAAATAAGGTTTTATGTCTTTTCTGTCAAAGACAACTTTGTTTTTTATAGTAAAACTGAAATATGCAGATAGTACTTTATTGATTATTTCAGGAAAGTTCCTTTATTTAGCAAATAAAGCCCTTAAAGATAAATAATGCAGGACACCATTGATTTTAATTATTTTATATTTTTGAGTAATCACAGTGAAAAATTAGATAAAATCCTACTAAATATATTTGAGATCCGAAAGGTTCCCCACTCATAAAGTGATGCATTTTTATTAGTTTTTTTTTTTTTTACTTTTAAGATTAAATTTCAAGATCAACTTCCGATATATTTGTCGATTTTAAGTTTGAACTATTATTTTGTTTGTTTTATGCTCTTTTGTCAAAACTTTGATGTTTTTATATGGCAACCACACAGCATATGCAATATTTTTTCCACCTAAAACATTATAAACTGATCATTTTTAAGTAATAATTCATTATAACATAGATTTTTTTTGTCCTTTTTTTTTTCGAGCAATGGAAAAAAAAAAGAAAATAAAGACAAAAGGAAAAAAAAAAGCCTGCATGGCAGCTTTGTGTCAATATTGCCACTTTTTCTCATTAGATTTCACATCATTCCAATTTTTTTTTAAATGTTTTGTTTACTTATTTGCAATACTATCAATTTTGCACTTTGGACACTCATGCTGTATGTTTTCCGTTAAATTGTACAGTTTAAAACTGAGGATATATTTTACAGTGCAAAAAAATAAAATGCACCTGAGTTTTTACCTTAAACTCAATGCAGTACCGTTTTTACACTTATAATAAAACACTGTGGGAAAAAAAAAAAAATTCCACTCAATCCGCAGAAATTTCCCATGAAAAACAACGGCAACATTTTTCCATTTAAAGTACGAAAACCCCAGTAAATTGTACGATAAAAAAAAATCTGGCGACGAAGCTACCAGGTTTTGACAAAAACAAACTTTCTTTTTTCCAGTGTAAGTTATAGCGTAACAAAATAAAAAATAAAAAAATGTACGTAATGTTGACATTTTGACTTAAAAAAATGCTCCGACGTGAGTCGAGTAAGTCTCCACTTTTCCATAACTGCGCTAGCTTTAATCCTAACATACATGAGCTTTGCTGTTGGCATGCTCCTGATTAGCATCAGAGATTTTACATGAAGTTTTTTAAAGCCTCTAAATGTGTTAATGGAAACTACAACTACGTTACCATTCAACGGTTTTGTGTAATAAGTACATCATTTACAGTATTGACACTTTATAGGGCGCAACAAAAATAAAACCACCTTAAACTGTACACGACTGCCATTTTGCGTCTTGGAACTTAAAGGGGAACATTATCACCAGACCTATGTAAGCGTCAATATATACCTTGACCATATGTTTTTTTTAATTAATTTTCAAACTCTAAAAGAGTGAATTTGGCGATTTAAACGCCTTTCAATTGTTCGCTGTCGGAGCAATGACCTTTCACCCGTGACGTCACAATGGGAAGCAATCCGCCATTTTCTCAAACACATTACACACACCAAGTCAAATCAGCTCTTTTATTTTCCGTTTTTTCGACTGTTTTCCGTACCTTGGAGACATCATGCCTCGTCGGTGTGTTGTCGGAGGTTGTAACAACACGATCAGGGACGGATTCAAGTTGACTTACGTGGAGTGTGCTAATCAGACATATCAATGGTCACGGCATGCTAATCGATGCTAACATGCTATTTAGTCTAGCTGTATGTACATATTGCATCATTATGCCTTATTTGTAGCTATACTTGCATGCAGCCTTTCTCTCCACCCACATTTAATGCCAAACAAACACATACCAATCGACGGATTCAAGTACACCAGTGGTCAAAAGATGCGAAAGTCCCTCGTTTATTCTGCACATTTTACCGACGATAGCGATGCTACGACAGAGATGGCACAGAGATGTGTGGATATCCTGCGACACTCAAAGCATATCCATTTCCAAAGATAAAGTCAACCATGAATTGATTAACGTGGACCCCGACTTAAACAAGTTGAAAAACTTATTCGGGTGTTACCATTTAGTGGTCAGTTGTACGGAATATGTTCTGAACTGTGCAATCTACTAATAAAAGTATCAATCAATCAACCAATCAAAACGAAATCACAAAGGTGAGTTTTGTTGATGTTATTGACTTATGTGCTAATCAGACATTTGGTCACGGCATGACTGCCAGCTAATCGATGCTAACATGCTATTTAGGCTACCTGTATGTACATTTGTAGCTATATTTGCGTCCAACCTTTCCCTCCACCCACATTTAATGCCAAACAAACACTTACCAATCGGCTGATTTAAGTTGCTCCAGTTGTCAAAAGAAGCAATTGTTGGTTAGAAGGCAATCGCCGAATAGCTTCAATAGCTATTCGCTCAATAGCTTCAGTTTCTTCTTCAATTTCGTTTTCGCTATCTGCCTCCACACTCCAACCATCCGTTTCAATACATGCATAATCTGTTGATCCGCTTAAGCCGCTGAAATCTGAGTCTGAATCCGAGCTAATGTTGCTATATCTTGCTGTTCTATCCGCCATGTTTGTTTGTATTGGCGTCACTATGTGACGTCACAGGAAATTGGACGGATGGATTTACAGATAGCGAAAATCAGGCACTTTAAAGCCTTTTTTCGGGATATTCCATGATGGGTAAAATTTTGAAAAAAACTTCGAAAAATAAAATAAGCCACTGGGAACTGATTTTTATTGGTTTTAACCCTTCTGAAACTGTGATAATGTTCCCCTTTAACCTCATATTTGCAAACGAGACTCAGAAACGTGATAATAAAACAAGATATAACAACATTATCATAGTCAGCTTCTTTTAATACTGTAATACATAAATAAAAAATGTAAAATCTGAAACAATATATTTTAAGACACACAAAAGGACTGAACATTGAGTACCGGTTTTAATTACCAAGTACCGGCAATTGGTGAACGTGAACTCCGGAATAAACGCCAGGTTTGAGAGGGCGGGGTATTTTGGGTGGAAAGTTCTGGAAGAGTTCCAGAAGAGAAACGCGTTCCTGTGTGCTTCGGGAGGACGACGGTCGTCATGCCCGCTGCAGGCAGCTGGGAGGGTGCACGTCAGTCAGTGTGAACTAGCACCCCCAAGTGGTGCTGCCCGGCATTATATTCAACCGCTTTCTATACGGTCTCAACTAAGGGTCCTGAATTTCAATTGAGGGTCCTTTTTTGTGTCTCCTTCTCAAAACCCTCTCAATTTAAGGATGACGTGCAAATATAAAGGCTTATGTTGTCATTTTGTGGGGATTTCGCCTGTGACGTCATCAACACTGATTCTTGCGCATCAAGTTGTCGGCTGCTGGCGAAACTCATACCAATACGATATCAGCGTGGGTCGTTGAGAGCAGGGGTGTCCGAACTTTTTCCACTGAAGAATAAAAGCATGCAGGGTCCATTTTTCTATTTTCCATTCTGTTAACCTTTTAGGGTTCCCCTCAAATGTGGTTCCGGGTACACAGAATGTATATATATATATATATATATATATATATATATATATATATATATATAAATATATATATATATATATAAATGGCTTCACGGTGTCAGAGGGGTTAGTGCGTTTGCCTCACAATACGAAGTTCCTGCAGTTCAAATCCAGGCTCGGGATCTTTCTGTGTGGAGTTTGCATGTTCTCCCCGTGAATGCGTGGGTTCCCTCTAGGTACTCCGACTTCCTCCCACTTCCAAAGACATGCATGTATATATATATATATATATATATATATATATATATATATATATATATATATATATATATATATATATGTTTGTATATATATGTATGTATGTAGGTGTGGGAAAAATCACAAGAATACTTCATCCCTACAGAACTGTTTCATGAGGGGTTCCCTCAATCAAAAATCTCCTGATAATTGAGGGAACCCCTCATGAAACAGTTCTGTAGAGATGAAGTAGTCTTGTGATTTTTCCCACACATACATATTGCGCTCAACCACGGTATCCAGTGCTATTCTCTGGATAATCCAATTAAGATGTATATATATATATATATATTTTTTTTTTTTTTCAAACATGTCATATATTATCTTTTATTACTCAATCCTTAAATCTCTTTTTTTTTTAGTTGTCCTTTTTCCACTTTTTAATGGTAAACACACAAAATAATGTTCGGAGTAGAATATTTGATGTAAAGTAATTGGAGCCTTAACTATGTCAATGATTAATTATTATTATTTTTAAAGTAACATTTTTTTAGATCCCACCAATGATGAAAAGTAAGTCATATTTTTTTTTATTACTTAATGGTTAAATCTCTGGATTAACGTCAGATCTGTCCGTCGATGTTTTTTTTTTTTTTTTTTTTTTATATACCTATTTTCCCTTTTTGTCAAAACCCTGTTTTTTAATGGGAAACACACAAAATCTACCATATTTCCCCAGAAAATGGAATTCAAAATGGAATATTAGCAATTGGAGCGTTCAATAATCAATAGCAACATACATTTTATTTCATTATTATGTTTAAAGTAACAACAATTTTTAATTAAAAAAAAAAAAAAAGTTTTATACGTCCCAAAGGGTGCCGCTCATAAAAATTATTAAAAAAATAAGTCATCGATTTTTTTATTTTTTTTTATTATCCAACGCCTAAATCTCTGGAATCATCTAAGATCTGTCCTTTTTAATTTTTTTTCCCCTTTTTGTCAAAACCCTGTTTTCTAATGTAAAAAAAATTGAATATGATATATTTCCCCCCAAACAATGTTCAAAGTGGAACATTTGATGTCAAGTAATTAGAGCCTTACCTACATCAATAATTAATGGCAACATTGATTGCACACATTATTTTTTTAGTAAGGAATATATATATATATATATATATATGTGTATATATATATATATATATATATATATATATATATATATATATATATATATATATATATATACACACACATACATATATATATATTTTTTTAGATCTCACTAAAATTCTAGGCAACCAAAAGGGTGCTACTCATAAAAATGATGAAAAATAAATCATAATATTTGTAATATTTTAACGCTTAAGTCTCTGGATTAATGTTGTATTTATTTGTCGCTATAGTTTTTGTTTTTTTCCCCCCAAAAAAATGGTAAACACACAAAATATGGGATATTTTTTGTCACACACAAGTAAACACGCTGCAGGACTGTTTCGCACATGATATCACACACAAGCAAACACTCTGCAGGACTGCCTGTATCGCACATGATATCACACAAGTAAACACTCTGCAGGACTGCCTGTATCGCACATGGTATCACACACAAGTAAACACTCTGCAGGACTGTTTTGTATGGCACATGATATAACACACAAGTAAACACTGCAGGACTGCTTGTATCGCACATGGTATCACACACAAGAAAACACAGCTGCAGGACTGTTTGTATTTCACATGATATCACACACAAGTAAACACTGCAGGACTGCTTGTATCGCACATGGTATTACACACAAGAAAACACAGCTGCAGGACTGTTTGTATTTCACATGATATCACACACAAGTAAACACTGCAGGACTGCTTGTATCGCACATGGTATCACACACTAGAAAACACAGCTGCAGGACTGTTTGTATTTCACATGATATCACACACAAATTAAGACGCTGCAGGACGGTTTGTATCGCACATGATATCACACAAGTAAACACTCTGCAGGACTGCTTATATCGCACATGATATCCCACAGAAGTAAACACTCTGCAAGACTGTTTGTATCGCACATGATATCACACACAAGTAGACACTGCATGACTGCTTGTATCGCACATAACGTCATACACAAGTAAACACGCTGCAGGACTGCTTGTATCGCACATGGTATCACACACAAGTAAACACAGCTTCAGGACTGCTTGTCTTGCACATGATATCACACACACAATTATACACGACGCAGGACTGCTTTTATCGCACATGATATCACACACAAGTAGACACTGCATGACTGCTTGTATCGCACATAACGTCATACACAAGTAAAAACGCTGCAGGACTGCTTGTATCGCACATGATATAACACACAAGTAAACACTGCAGGACTGCTTGTATCGCACATGGTATCACACACAAGAAAACATAGCTGCAGGACTGTTTGTATTTCACATGATATCACACACAAGTAAACACTGCAGGACTGCTTGTATCGCACATGGTATCACACACAAGTAAACATAGCTGCAGGACTGTTTGTATTTCACATGATATCACACACAAGTAAACACTGCAGGACTGCTTGTATCGCACATGGTATCACACACAAGTAAACACAGCTGTAGGACTGTTTGTAGTTCACATGATATCACACACAAATTAAGACACTGCAGGATTGCTTGTATCGCATAATGATATCAAACACAGGTAGACATGTTGCAGGACTGTTTGTATTGCACATGATATCACACAAGTAAACACTCTGCAGGACGTGTGTGATATCATGTGCGATACAAACAGTCTTGCAGAGTGTTTACTTCTGTGGGATATCATGTGCGATATAAGCAGTCCTGCAGAGTGTTTACTTGTGTGATATAGTGTGCAATACAAACCGTCCTGCAAACCTGTTTGATATCATGTGCGATACAAGCAATCCTGCAGCGTCTTAGTTTGTGTGTGATATCATGTGAAATACCAACAGTCCTGCAGCTATGTTTACTTGTGTGTGATATCATTTGCGATACAAACAAAGTAGACACTGCATGACTGCTTGTATCGCACATAACGTCATACACAAGTAAACACGCTGCAGGACGGTTTGTATCGCACATGATATCACACAAGTAAACACTCTGCAGGACTGCTTATATCGCACATGATATCCCACAGAAGTAAACACTCTGCAAGACTGTTTGTATCGCACATGATATCACACACAAGTAGACACTGCATGACTGCTTGTATCGCACATAACGTCATACACAAGTAAACACGCTGCAGGACTGCTTGTATCGCACATGGTATCACACACAAGTAAACACAGCTTCAGGACTGCTTGTCTTGCACATGATATCACACACACAATTATACACGACGCAGGACTGCTTTTATCGCACATGATATCACACACAAGTAGACACTGCATGACTGCTTGTATCGCACATAACGTCATACACAAGTAAAAACGCTGCAGGACTGCTTGTATCGCACATGATATAACACACAAGTAAACACTGCAGGACTGCTTGTATCGCACATGGTATCACACACAAGAAAACATAGCTGCAGGACTGTTTGTATTTCACATGATATCACACACAAGTAAACACTGCAGGACTGCTTGTATCGCACATGGTATCACACACAAGTAAACATAGCTGCAGGACTGTTTGTATTTCACATATCACACACAAGTAAACACTGCAGGACTGCTTGTATCGCACATGGTATCACACACAAGTAAACACAGCTGTAGGACTGTTTGTAGTTCACATGATATCACACACAAATTAAGACACTGCAGGATTGCTTGTATCGCATAATGATATCAAACACAGGTAGACATGTTGCAGGACGGTTTGTATTGCACATGATATCACACAAGTAAACACTCTGCAGGACGTGTGTGATATCATGTGCGATACAAACAGTCTTGCAGAGTGTTTACTTCTGTGGGATATCATGTGCGATATAAGCAGTCCTGCAGCGTGTTTACTTGTGTGATATAGTGTGCAATACAAACCGTCCTGCAAACCTGTTTGATATCATGTGCGATACAAGCAATCCTGCAGCGTCTTAGTTTGTGTGTGATATCATGTGAAATACCAACAGTCCTGCAGCTATGTTTACTTGTGTGTGATATAATTTGCGATACAAACAAAGTAGACACTGCATGACTGCTTGTATCGCACATAACGTCATACACAAGTAAACACGCTGCAGGACTGCTTGTATCGCACATGGTATCACACACAAGTAAACACTGCAGGACTGCTTGTATCGCACATGACATCATACACAAGTAAACACGCTGCAGGACTGTTGTATCGCGCATGATATCACACACAGGTAGACATGTTGCAGGACGGTTTGTATTGCACATGATATCACACAAGTAAACACTCTGCAGGACTGCTTATATCGCACATGACATCCCACAGAAGTAAACACGCTGCAGGACTGCTTGTATCGCACATGGTATCACACACAAGTAAACACAGCTGCAGGACTGCTTGTCTTGCACATGATATCACACACAAGTAAACACGCTACAGGTCTGTGTATCGCACATCTGCAGGACTGTTTGTATCGCATATATCAAACATAAGTAAACACTAAACTAGACTGCTTGTGTCGCACATGATATCACACACTCTGCCGAAATGCTTGTATCGCACATGATATCACACACAAGTATTTTTTTCCTTACAAACTGTCCTGTCCAGCTCCTTGGGTCATTTATATTGCTGATGTTAACAAAAAAATAATAATATTATTTTACTTATTTCCTGGGTCCCTGGCATTAAACTTGAGGGGAGCTCAAACGGTTTAAAATAATCGACATATCGTATTGGTCTGGCAAATGAAAAATATGAAAATGGCCACACGTTTTTTTTCCAGTGTGCGATCCCGCTCTTCAGGATCACCTCAAGTAAATAAAAACCATAATAAGACCGGAGTAGCAGAAGGTGAAAGGGAACAATCTTCCATCCCGGATTGTTTTCCCGCTCCCGCCGTTTGGTTAGTCGAGCGCTCAAGCGTGCGCGAAAAAGAAAAAAAAAAGCCAACCGTACGGCAACACAAGCACGCGGCATGCTGGTCACACCTCAAGGCCGAGTGTGAGCGAGATGAAAGCCCCGTCCTGTGACCGCTGATTGCCCGATAAAAAGCCCAAGTGGAGGTAAACAAATGGAGTGAGAGGATTTGGGTTTATGAAGGTGTTATCTGTGCTCTCTCAACTGTGGGGAAGAAGAACAGACACTCGTACTGGAAGCTAATACGATGCTCCACCCTTCACCTTTATATCGGGACATCCGTCTCCTTCAAAATAAAAGCTCACACGGGCAATAAAGACAAGGGCCTTGCTTTTGGAAGGTCTATGAAATGTGCATTTGTGAATGCTTTTTATATATAAGCCGCACTGGACTGTGAATGGAGTTATTAAAGATGATGTAAATGCTTTTTTACAAACCTTTTAATTGTTTCAAAACGGTGTCTGTAGCACGGCAGTAAAACGGCTGATAAAACAAAAGAGAAGTCAGCGTCATGGACCCCACTAGCTGTGCAAGCTAGCTCTCCCTAATCAGCTAAACAGAATGCCATTGGCAAGTTAATAATACTAACACAGGTGTGTTAGCATTTTAGTTAATGCTAAGCAGGCTAGCTTCAATACATTACGATCACGCGCACAAATGAATAAATAAGAATATCGGTTGGAAAATGACAAAGTTTTAGAAATCTAATTACGTCACAACCTGACATTGATCCAACATTGTCAAAATGGATGTTTCAACGAGGTATTTGTGTAAAATTTTGGTTGTAATATGACCATATTTCAACGGTCAAATCAATGTCAGAACCCAACATTGATTAAACGTTGTCAAAAAGCATGTAGTTTCAACGTTGTATTTGTGTTGTAGAATATTGGTTGGGAAATGACCATATGTCAATAGTCAAATCAACATCACAACCTGACATTGATTAAACGTTGTCAAATAGCATGTTGTTTCAACGTTAAATTTGTGTAAAATTTTGTTTGGAAAATGACCACATTTCAATGGTCAAATCAACGTCACAACCTGACTTTTATTAAACGTTGTCAAAAAGCATCTTTTTTCAACGTTAAATTTGTGTAAAATTTTGGTTGGAAAATGACCAAATTTCAATGGTCATCGTCACAACCTGACGTTTATTAAATGTTTCTCAAAAAGCACATAGTTTCAACGTTGTATTTGTGTTGTAGAATATTGGTTGGAAAAATGACAAAATTTCAATGGTCAAATCAACATCACTACCTGACACTGATTACACGTCAAAAAGCATGTTGTTTTAACATTGTATTTGTGTTGTACAATATCTGTTGGAAAATGACCAAATTTCAATGGTCAACTCGGCGTTAGAACCCAACAATGATAAAAAGTTGTCAAAAAGCATGCTTCAACATTTATTTGTGTTGTCGAATATTCGTTGGAAAAATGACCAAATTTCAATGGTCAACTCAACGTCGGAACCCAAATTGATAAAATGTTGTCAAAAAGCATGTTGTTTCAACGTTATATTTGTGTTGTAGAATATTGGTTGGAAAAATGACCACATTTCAATGGTCAAATCAACGTCACAACCTGACATTGATTACACGTTGTCAAAAAGCATGTCGTTTCAACGTTGTATTTGCGTTGTAGATTATTGTTTGGAAAAATGACCAAATTTCAATGGTCAACTCAACGTTAGAACCCAAAAATGATAAAAAAAAATGTCAAAAAGCACGTTTCTACATGTATTTGTGTTGTAGAATATTGGTTGGAAAAATGACCACATTTCAATGGTCAAATCAACGTCACAACCCGACATTGATTACACGTTGTCAAAAAGCATGTCGTTTCAACATTGTATTTGCGTTGTAGATTATTGTTTGGAAAAATTACCAAATTTCAATGGTCAACTCAACGTTAGAACCCAACAATGATAAAAAAAATTGTCAAAAAGCACGTTTCTACATGTATTTGTGTTGTAGAATATTGGTTGGAAAAATGACCACATTTCAATGGTCAAATCAACGTCACAACCCGACATTGATTACACGTTGTCAAAAAGCATGTCGTTTCAACATTGTATTTGCGTTGTAGATTATTGTTTGGAAAAATGACCAAATTTCAATGGTCAACTCAACGTTAGAACCCAACAATGATAAAAAAAAATGTCAAAAAGCATGTTTCAACATGTACTTGTGTTGTCGAATATTCGTTGGAAAAATGACCAAATTTAAATGGTCAACTCAACGTCAAAACCCAAATTGATAAAATGTTGTCAAAAAGCATGTTGTTTCAACGTTATATTTGTGTTGTAGAATATTGGTTGGAAAAATGACCACATTTCAATGGTCGAATCAACGTCACAACCTGCCATTGATTACACGTTGTCAAAAAGCATGTCCTTTCAACGTTGTATTTGCGTTGTAGATTATTGTTTGGAAAAATGACCACATTTCAATGGTCAAATCGACGTCACAACCCGACATTGATTACACGTTGTCAAAAAGCATGTCGTTTCAACATTGTATTTGCGTTGTAGATTATTGTTTGGAAAAATGACCAAATTTCAATGGTCAACTCAATGTTAGAACCCAACAATGATAAAAAAAAATTGTCAAAAAGCATGTTTCAACATTTATTTGTGTTGTCGAATATTCGTTGGAAAAATGATCAAATTTCAATGGTCAACTCAACGTCAAAACCCAAATTGATAAAATGTTGTCAAAAAGCATGTTGTTTCAACGTTATATTTGTGTTGTAGAATATTGGTTGGAAAAATGACCACATTTCAATGGTCAAATCAACGTCACAACCCGACATTGATTAAACGACGTCCAAAAGCATGTTGTTTCAACGTCGTGTTTGAGTTGTTCATCGTCAGGACCTAATTCAACAAGTTCTCAACGTTGTTTCAATATTTACATTGGAACCCCAACTGCTAATTGGTAAAGGTGGATGTACAAACATCGATACTGTGGGGTAGGGCAGGGCGATGAAACAATATCAATATATCGCGATAGACACGTGATCAATATCAATAAGATATGCGTTTGATAAAACGTTCAAATTAGGTTTTCTTCGTTGTCGGAAGAAGTACGGAAACAAGGTAAAGAAAAATAATATTATTTAATTCCGTAGTGTGATTGCGTAACAGGTCAAGATCTGAATATTGTGAACCGTAGCACCCTGACTGTGTCGTAGAACGTGTGAGATCCCACATGTCCGACGACGTTGGAAAGTAGGGCGCAAAAAAAAAGCTGAGAACGTGAGAGCAGACGAGAACAGGCTGACTCGGCACCAACAAGCTGTTAGGAATCAGAACTTGCACATTAGGGATTTGACAGTC
>NC_084634.1:12457908-12462908 GCF_033978795.1 Nerophis ophidion | reverse complement strand
CAGACCACCAAGGACGGACATGACAGCCGCGTTCATCTTTGAGAACAATGTTTTATTTTTCATTAAATATTCTTTCCGTTACTTTTCAGCCATCAGTTTCTGTCTCAGTCTCTCTCTTGCTTGTGCTCTTGTTCGTTTTTGCTCTCCACCATCAACAACTCCCCATCCTTCCTGGCTGCTCCCTTTAACACAGCAACAGGTGATTAGGTAAATGCGCCCGGGTGGGTCATCTACCCACCTGTCACTGATCTCGAAGCCGGTCCTGGTACACCCTGCTTCGCTGCAGGTCCGCAGGCCACGCCCCCTCACAATATGTAACTAAACATTTACAAAATATTTTTGTGCAATTAATTAATTTGACAATGAATGTATCTGCAGCTTATAGTTGGGTGTGGCTAATTTGGAAACTTTGAAGAAAATGTTTCAACATTTTGTGGTTGCGGCTTATATGTGCCATGTCTGTTGATCATGTTTTTGTTTGGCCATGTGCTGTTTGTTTTTTGGACACTTAGTTCCTGTTTTTGCACTTCCTTGTTTTTGTCACCATAGCAACCCATTTGGTTTCACCTGTACTCATGTCACGCACCTGTCTCACGTTTTGCACTCGCACATCCGTCACTAATCACCACACCATTATTTAAACCTGTAGTTGCCAGATAGTCAGCCTGGCGACTTTACCTTTACCCACGTCATGCCATGCTACCGCTGTCATTCATGCCGATCCATAGTTTTGCTTCTTGTCATGCCAGGTAAGTTTTGTTTATTAATGCCACAGTTAGTGTCTTTTGTTTTTTTGTCCATAGTTCTACCTTTGTGCTAGTCTTTTGTTTTCATTAGTCAAGTTTGTTCTCCGCCATTGTGCGCGCCTTTTGTTTGCTTCTTTTTTTTTTGTAGTTTGTTGGTGTTATTAAAATATGTACTTAGATTCACTTCTTGCCCGCGCCAACTTTCCTATGCCTTCCAGAAAAACAAATCCTACAGTCCATGTTTTGACAATATGCTGTGCGCAGTATAGCCTGCAAAATACGGTAATTCAATCAAGTGATTCTTCGGTGTATCACTAAATTGTTTGAGAAGTTTAGCCTTCATTTACTTATGTTTATTATCAAGGGATTTATTCCACTAGTTAGGAAAAAAAACGACCAAATTCAAGGAATTAAAAATGATGTATCAATCTTACCCCTCTTGTACCGACCATATACTAATACTACCATTGGTATCAACAAAAATATTGACATTTTTGGAATTTTCTTTGTGTGGAATCAATTCAATTATATTACAATATAACACTCCAGTAGTAAAGTATAGCAGGTCCAGGGCGTTTAAGCCGGATCGTTTCTGCATCTGAAGGACGTGCAGGCGAGTGTGCGTCTATTTCCGATGTATTTGACAGTATTCACGGCGCACAGGAGCGAGATCAAGGGCGTGCATTTTGTATTCGTTATGCATGCGAGCCGGAAATACCGACAAGGCTTCGTCGCGAGGGAATTGTTTTTCTCCGAAGACTTAATTAGGTGCAACGTTTTGATGATGAGAAAACGCTTCTCGGGTGGATTTCCAGTGCAGTGTGTGCGGGATTAACGATCTCGTACATGGGACTGTAATCTGCAAGAAGACTAAACCGCAAATGAGCATGTGTGATTAGTGATTTAAGACAGCTATTAAATGGGGATAATACTTTAATTCACCCAAAATGGCTTGCAAAGCTTTGACGGCTCTAAACCCATAATTAGCTTTTCCGACATCCTTAAACTGCCCACTGATGGCAATTCTAGCTGAGTAATGCAAGGATTCATAATTGGTAAATATTTATCTGTTGGGGGGGATTTTGCATATCGTTTACAATCCTAATGAGAAGCAAAAATATTTCTTTTTTTGTAATTTGTAAAAAAATGGCTAGTTCTAGGTGGTTAGCAATGCAGCTAACAGACGCAATCCATTCTGCTTTTAAATCACTTAAAAATGCATCACCTAAAAATCGTCAACAGTACTTCATACACAGTGGGGCAAACAAGTATTTAGTCAGCCACCGATTATGCAAGTTCTCCCACTTAAAATGATGACAGAGGTCATCATAGGTACACTTCAACTGTGAGAGACAGAATGTGGGAAAAAAAATCCAGGAATTCACTTTGTAGGAATTTTAAAGAATTTATTTGTAAATGATGGTGGAAAATAAGTATTTGGTCAACCACTCAAAGGAGGTTTTGGCTCAAAATCTCACGATACATGGCCCCATTCATTCTTTCCTTAACACGGATCAGTCGTCATGTCCCTTTGGCAGAAAAACAGCCCCAAAGCATGATGTTTCCACCCCCATGCTTCACAGTAGGTATGGTGTTCTTGGGATGCAACTCAGTATTCTTCTTCCTCCAAACACGACGAGTTGAGTTTATACCAAAATGGGTGGGAGAACTTGCACAATCGGTGGTTGACTGGATGCTTTGTTGCCCCACTGTAATTCCCAAGATAAACAGCACGGGGTCCATCGTCTGTTGGCGGTTCGGCTTCAAATGGGAATATGTCGAATAGACAACTTCAATTTGTCAAGTGTGGGGCACAAGCGTTGCTACCAAAAATAGCATTGCTGCTAATTTGTAGCATCATTTGAAAAGTCACCTGCTAATAACTTTAATAAGTACAGCTTTGGTAAATTGACTTAGTTTTGATTTCCTTCTCTGCATGAAAGTTTTAAATGATCATATATTAATGCAATGTGAACAAAAGTGTTTGAATGTAGACACATGGAATCATCATCCTGCTGTGATTATATGCATCAAGTGTTCATTCAAGGCTAAGGCAAAATATCGAGATATATATCGTGTATTGCGATATGGCCTAAAAATATTGTGGTATTAAAAAAAGGCCATATCGCCCAGACCTATATTCACCACTAATTAGTTGCTTATTAACATGCAAATTAGTAACATATTGGCTCTTAACTGGTCATTATTAAGTAGTTATGAATGCCTTATTCAGCGTGGCCTTATTATAACCCTAACCCTGACCCTAACCCTAACCAAATAAACTCTAAATTACCATATTTTTTCGAGTATACTGTAGGTTGCACCTGCCGAAAATGCATAGTAAAGAAGGGACGGCGCGGCGCGCTGGGAGAGTGGCTGTGCGCAACCCGAGCGTCCCTGGTTCAATCCCCACCTAGTACCAACCTCGTCACGTAGGTTGTGTCCTGAGCAAGACACTTCACCCTTGCTCCTGATGGGTGCTGGTTAGCGCCTTGCATGGCAGCTCCCTCCATCAGTGTGTGAATGTGTGTGTGAATGGGTGAATGTGGAAGTAGTGTCAAAGCGCTTTGAGTACCTTGAAGGTAGAAAAGCGCTATACATGTACAACCCATTTATTTATTTATTTATTTATACATGGATGATACAGCAGAGGATTGGGAGAATGTCATGTGGTCAGATGAAACCAAAATAGAACTTTTTTGTATAAACTCAACTCGCTGAAATAAGCAGGGGCGTCCATGAAAAAGACGGCGCTTAGTTCAATCAATTTTTATTTATTTAGCCCTTAATCTCAAGTGTGTGAATGTGAGTGTGAATGTTGTCTGTCTATCTGTGTTGGCCCTGCGATGAGGTGGCGACTTGTCCAGGGTGTACCCCGCCTTCTGCCCGATTGTAGCTGAGATAGGCGCCAGCGCCCCCCGCGACCCCGAAAGGGAATAAGCGGTAGAAA
This sequence comes from Nerophis ophidion, assembly GCF_033978795.1. Taxonomy (NCBI): domain Eukaryota; kingdom Metazoa; phylum Chordata; class Actinopteri; order Syngnathiformes; family Syngnathidae; genus Nerophis; species Nerophis ophidion. The sequence goes on along the minus strand of NC_084634.1, from coordinate 12,459,212 downwards.
ATGGATGGATGGATGGATGGATGGATGGAATCTCAAGTGTCTCAAAGGGCTGCACAAACCTCAATCCCCAGTGGGACGTCGGTGACAGTGACAATGATGTCTATGAGAAACCTTGGAGAGGACCGCATATGTGGGCACCCCCCCCCCCCCCCTTCCCCCCTCCAGGGGAGACCGAAAGCAATGGATGTCGAGCGGGTATAACAAAATGGCAGCATGTGTTGCTCCAAAACCTGTATGTACCTTTCAGCAGTATCGGTGCCTTCACAGATGTGCAGATGTGTAAGTTACCCATGCCTTGGGCACTAATGCACCCCCGAACCATCACATATATTGGCATTTGAACTGTGCGTCGATAACAGTCTGGATAGTTCGAATTCCCTTTGGTCCGGATGACACGATGTCGAATATTTCCAAAAACAATTTAAAATGTGGACTTTCCAGACCACAGAACACTTTTCCACTTTGCATCAGTCCATCTTAGAGGATCTCGGGCCCAGAGAAGCCGGCGGTGTTTCTGGATGTTGTTGATAAATGGCTTTTGCTTTGCATAGTGAAGCTTTAACTTGCACTTACAGATGTAGCGACAAGCTGTATTTTGTGACAGTGGTTTTCTGAAGTAATCCTGAGACCATGTGTTGATATCCTTTAGAGATTGATGTCGGTTTTTGATACAGTGCAGTCTGAGGGATCGAAGGTCATGGTCATTCAATGTTGGGTTCAGGCCATGCCGCTTACATGGAGTGATTTCTCCAGATTCTCTGAACCTTTTGATAATATTATGGACCGTAGATGTTAAAAACCCTAAATTTCTTGCAATTGCACTTTAAAAAAACGTTCTTAAACTCTTTGACTATTTGCTCACGCAGTTGTGGACAAAGGGGTGTACCTCACCCCATTCTTTCTTGTGAAAGACTGAGCATTTTTTGGGAAGTGTTTTTTATACCCAATCATGGCACCCACGTGTTCCCAATTAGCCTGCACACCTGTGGGATGTTCCAAGTTAGTGTTTGATGAGCATTCCTCAACTTTATCAGTATTTATTGCCACCTTTCCGAACTTCTTTGTCATGTGTTGCTGGCATCAAATTCTAAAGTTAATGATTATTTGCAAAAAAAAATATTTATCAGTTTGAACATCAAATATGTTGTCTTTGTAGCATTTTCAGAATATATATAATATATATATATATATTGTATATATGTTTACCGTGTATATGAGTATATATATATATGAATACCTACATACCTACTGTGTATGTATATATATATATATATATATATATATATATATATATATATATGTAT